>NC_074675.1:48566296-48593796 GCF_029448725.1 Salvelinus fontinalis
ATATAACCACTCAATATCTAACACATTCTACCTGGTCGTCTATCACTCAGACTATGATTCTGACCAGATGAGCAGTTCGTATGAGTCGTATGACGAGGAGGAGGAGGATGGGAAGGGGAACAGAGGGAAGAAGATGCGTCACCAGTGGCCTAGCGAGGAGGCGTCCATGGACCTGGTCAAGGACGCGCGTATCTGTGCCTTCCTGCTGCGCAAGAAACGCTTCGGCCAGTGGACCAAGCTGCTCTGTGTCATCAAGGACAACAAGCTGCTGGTACGGACACATGATACAGAGACACGCACTGTCAGCATCACATACAAGAACACACACTCTGTCACCCTCTGTATCGTCTACCCCCTGCAACGTCATAATTCCTCACAGACCATGCTGGTGTGTTGTGGATGACTGCTTGTGCTCACAGACATGTGCTTGTAGAGTGTCAGTTGTCCTTTACCTGTCAAATACTGAAAATTAGCTCAATAAATAAGTATCAAAAACAGGCGCACACACTTGAATAATCACATGCACCCAGAGACGGTCATAGCCATGTGTATTTGAAAGACTTAATCCACCGGTTCTTTGACCTCTTCCTCTCTCCCCCCCTCCTCCCTCTCGCTTCCTCTCTCCTCTCTCCTTCCTCTCTCTTCCCTTTCTCCTCCCTCCTTCCTCCCTCCTTCCTCTCTCCTCCATCTCCTCTTTCCCCCCCTCCTCCCTCTCGCTTCCTCTCGTTTCCACTCTCCTCCCTCTCTCTTCCTCTATCCTCTCTCTCTCCTCTCTTCCTCTCTCTTCCTCTCTCCTCCCTCTCTCTTCCTCTAGTGCTACAAGTCATCTAAAGACCAGACGCCCCAGATGGAGCTGCTGTTATCAGGCTGTAGCATCACACATGTCCCCAAGGACGGCAAGAAGAAGAAAGACGAGCTGAAGATTGTCCACCAGGGGGCAGATGCCCTGGTCCTGGCCGTGCAGAGCAAAGAGCAGGCTGAGGAGTGGCTCAAGGTAACACAATAACCTGACACACAGATGATGATGTTACAGCAGTACACTATTGTAGTCCGAGTGGATCAGGGTAGCACAATAACCCCAGACACCAATTACAATGGTTTTCTATCAGACAATGGTCCCAATGTTACCGTGACACTGTTGTCGACGGAGACTAATAGGGGCATTTGAGGATCCCTCATTGTTGACAAGACAATGGCATGTTGGCTAAATGAGCAGGAACAGACTGGTACTGTGGGGAGAGATCCTCCAGTCCAGGGTACTCTTGGGGGGTGAAAACAGGATGGAGTAAATTCACTGTAAATCCTGGAGGAAGATGCTGGATATTTTTGAGAGAATAAAAAAACGATTAATCTCGTGGTATGCTTGTCCAAAGGTACAGTAGGCCACTGGTTGTTTTTCTTGGGGAGCGACTCCTTTGGTCCTGTATGAAAATAAATTCTCTATTTCTGCCCTAGCGGGCGGAGTCTTCTTCTTGATATTGCGTTAGGGGCCAGAGGGTTATTTTGAACAGGTGTTTCTGGTGTCAGGATGTTTGGTTAGTATCTGTGAAACAGTCTCTCTCAGATCTCCCCTCTGTTTCTCTCCCGGAGACCTCAAAGTAAAGCATCCTGCTGACTTCTTTTTCCTTTTCCACTCTGCCCCACATGTCATTCCCATACCATCGCCTTTGAGCTATTCTATTTCAATCACCAGTATGGAAGAGGCCATGGGGGGTTAAATTCAGACAGACAGACAGACAGACAGACAGACAGACAGACAGACACAACCATTGTTTATCCTTGTGCAGTTATTTTAAGAGCCCTTCTCCTTCCTCATTTCCCTTTTCACCGCTCCCGCCAGCGAACTTCCCCAGCCTCCAGTTTACCGAAAGGGCCCTTTGTAACTGAGCTTGGACCCGGCCTTTTTCATACAGCCCCTCAATCTGTGAATAACCCGGTCAGAGAGGCCCCGTTAAAAACCGAGCGGGCTGCTATTTCGTCCAGAGCAGACTGCCGATGGAAACAACAGCCAGTCATATTTGCTTTCCCAACCCTATTACGTGTAAATAGTCGGTCCCTACAGGAGCTTTTTTGCAGAAATAAGGGAATTAAAAGGAAACAGTCTATTTTTTGTTCTGATTTGATTACTCCTTCTACATGTTAATTAGCTTTGTTTATTGCTTAACAGCACACTAGGGTAGCGCCGAGGTACCTGCTAGCAGCCGCAATGGACTGCACAAATATACAAACCCAACCAGCGAAGGAATAAAAAAACCACAACATCCGTAATTATCGCTCGAGACGGGACATTGACGCATATTTGGTCAGGTGTCTGAAAACATGCACGATAAAAACACATTGAACCAATAAATGTGAACACGGAATAAACCAATACCCTTCAACCTCACCCCAAACAAACTCTCTGCTTCAGGTGATTAACATCTAACCCAATGAGGCTTGCAATCAGCACGCCCAATTATGTGGCCCGGCTGGCCACGGTTCAACGTACCCCGAAACGGGGGCCTGGACTACAGGAATTGGATTGAAGGCACATGTGTTCCCCTTGCGTTATTAACTGTACAGTGAGGGAGGAGATAATATTTTGGCCAGCTCAGCATACAATTACGCCTGGGGGTGTTTGCGCACCTCACAGAGCCAAACAGATTAGTGTAGAGTATGTGTTTGGATATTAGGACTGGACGTGGCCTAGGAGCGCTGGGGAAAAGCTCTCTGTTTCTCTATCGCTTTCTTTGTCTTTATTTCTCTCTCTTCCTTTATCGCGCACTCTTTAACTCTCTGTCTCTTTCTCCTGCTCTCTATCTCTCTCTCTCCTGCTCTCTCCCTCTCTTTATCTCTCGTTCTCTCTTTCTCTCCTACTCTGTTCCTCCATCCAGAGACGCAGAGCTTCGATAAATAATCACTCTTGAATTTCACATTAAAGAATGAATAATGGAAGTAAAAAATCTTGGTTATCCCACCCTAGTCAGAGGATAAGAATCCAATAACATGTCCAACACGATGTCCCTGTAGCGAGTAATGTAAGACTGCGTTAGTAAATAGAGACGGGACTAGAACGGAGCCTTGAGGCACTCCAAAACGAATGTGAAATCCAGACATATAAACGTCCTGTTTAAGGAATCAACATGTTGTGTTGCTAAAGACCTGTTTATAGAATCAACATGTTGTGTTGCTCATCTTTTCTAATCTGTTCCAGCTCTTCTTTCTTCTCTTTTGCTCTGTCTTCCCTTATTTCCCCTTTGTCTCTAGCGCTCCTCTTCTTCCTCTCTACTGGGGTAACATATAGATTAGAGGAATAGAAGGGTCTGAATACTTATTTACATAAGGTATTTCTGTTTTTTTTATTTTAATACATTTTCTAAAATTTCAAAAAACCTGTTTTCATTTTGTCCTTATGGGGTATTGTGATGTCATAAGATTCAGTCCCTCTATAATCACTGTTAAGATTCAGTCTCTCTATAATCACTGTTAAGACTCAGTCCCTCTATAATCACTGTTAAGACTCAGTCTCTCTATAATCACTGTTAAGATTCAGTCTCTCTATAATCACTGTTAAGACTCAGTCTCTCTATAATCACTGTTAAGATTCAGTCTCTCTATAATCACTGTTAAGACTCAGTCCCTCTATAATCACTGTTAATATTCAGTCCCTCTATAATCACTGTTAAGATTCAGTCCCTCTATAATCACTGTTAAGACCCAGTCTCTCTATAATCACTGTTAAGACTCAGTCCCTCTATAATCACTGTTAATATTCAGTCCCTCTATAATCACTGTTAAGATTCAGTCCCTCTATAATCACTGTTAAGATTCAGTCCCTCTATAATCACTCTTAAGATTCAGTCCCTCTATAATCACTGTTAAGATTGAGTCCCTCTATAATCACTGTTAAGATTCAGTCTCCCTATAATCACTGTTAAGAGTCAGTCCCTCTATAATCACTGTTAAGACTCAGTCTCCCTATAATCACTGTTAAGACTCAGTCTCTCTATAATCACTGTTAAGACTGTCTCTCTATAATCACTGTTAAGACTCAGTCTCCCTATAATCACTGTTAAGACTCAGTCTCTCTATAATCACTGTTAAGACTCAGTCTCTCTATAATCTCTGTTAAGACTCAGTCTCTCTATAATCACTGTTAATATTGTAAATACTGTAAATATTATACAGATGGGTATTGGCTGTTTTTGGTGGTCTGTTTGTGTAAGTGTGTGTGTGTGTGTGTGTGTGTGTGTGTGTGTGTGTGTGTGTGTGTGTGTGTGTGTGTGTGTGTGTAAGCGTACGTGTGTGTCCTGACTGCCTGTCTCCACAGTAGTCCCCTAGTCACCCCTGGCTGGTTAGCCTAGCTTAGCATCATCAATCATTCATTCACTGTGTCAATGGTACCCGACTCAATACAGTGGGGGTTCTGGTGTTGACGGGTTGCCAGATTGGAGGTCCTGCCAAGTCATGTGAATCCAAACTGGCAGCCGGTCCACGTCCCCGTGCAGAGTGTGGTCATCCCTAGATATGTCAGTCACTTTGAATGGGTGTGTTACATGACAGCAGGGCTGTGTCCCAAGTGGCCCCCTATTCCCTATACAGTGCACTACTTTTTACCAGAGCCCTATGGGTCAAGTAGTGTACACTAATCTGTATACCTGTTGCCTTGTTCCTGTCAGTCTTTCCGTCAGTCTTTCCGTCAGTCTTTCCGTCAGTCTTTCTGTCAGTCTTTCTGTCAGTCTTGCCGTCAGTCTTGCCGTCAGTCTTGCCGTCAGTCTTGCTGTCAGTCTTTCCGTCAGTCTTGCCGTCAGTCTTGCCGTCAGTCTTGCTGTCAGTCTTTCCGTCAGTCTTTCCGTCAGTCTTGCCGTCAGTCTTGCCGTCAGTCTTGCTGTCAGTCTTGCCGTCAGTCTTGCCGTCAGTCTTGCTGTCAGTCTTGCCGTCAGTCTTGCTGTCAGTCTTGCCGTCAGTCTTGCCGTCAGTCTTGCTGTCAGTCTTGCCGTCAGTCTTTCTGTCAGTCTTGCCGTCAGTCTTGCCGTCAGTCTTGCTGTCAGTCTTGCCGTCAGTTTTTCTGTCAGTCTTGCCGTCAGTCTTTTGTTCAGTCTTGCCGTCAGTCTTGCCGTCAGTTTTTCTGTCAGTCTTGCCGTCAGTCTTTTGTTCAGTCTTGCCGTCAGTCTTGCCGTCAGTCTTGCCGTCAGTCTTGCCGTCAGTCTTGCCGTCAGTCTTGCCGTCAGTCTTGCTGTCAGTCTTGCCGTCAGTCTTGCTGTCAGTCTTGCCGTCAGTTTTTCTGTCAGTCTTGCCGTCAGTCTTTTGTTCAGTCTTGCCGTCAGTCTTGCCGTCAGTTTTTCTGTCAGTCTTGCCGTCAGTCTTTTGTTCAGTCTTGCCGTTAGTCTTGCCGTCAGTCTTGCCGTCAGTCTTTCTGTCAGTCTTGCCGTCAGTCTTTCTGTCAGTCTTGCCGTCAGTCTTGCCGTCAGTCTTGCCGTCAGTCTTTCCGTCAGTCTTGCCGTCAGTCTTTCCGTCAGTCTTGCTGTCAGTCTTGATCTCCCCCTTTCCGTCAGTCTTGCCGTCAGTCTTGCCGTCAGTCTTGCTGTCAGTCTTTCCGTTAGTCTTTCTGTCAGTCTTGCCGTCAGTCTTGCCGTCAGTCTTGCCGTCAGTCTTTCTGTCAGTCTTGCCGTCAGTCTTGCCGTCAGTCTTGCCGTCAGTCTTTCTGTCAGTCTTTCTGTCAGTCTTGCCGTCAGTCTTGCCGTCAGTCTTTCTGTCAGTCTTTCTGTCAGTCTTTCTGTCAGTCTTGCCGTCAGTCTTGCCGTCAGTCTTGCCGTCAGTCTTGCCGTCAGTCTTGCCGTCAGTCTTGCCGTCAGTCTTTCTGTCAGTCTTGCCGTCAGTCTTGCCGTCAGTCTTGCCGTCAGTCTTTCTGTCAGTCTTGCCGTCAGTCTTGCCGTCAGTCTTGCCGTCAGTCTTGCTGTATGTGCTGTATTCTGTTCTGTGATCCATTGTGTGATCTAATACCTTTAACACAGGGGAGGGGGATGTAGTGTAGGCAACACATTCTGGACTTTAAAGATGTTGACATGGCTTCTTCAAGACCTTCAGTCTTTCTGGATGTAACTGATGCATCGTAACCAGTTGAACATGAACAGTCCTGTCCTAGAATCCTCCTTTGTGTTTGGTCTTCCTCTTCCTCCAGGTGATGAGGGAGGTGTGCAGTAATGGCTGTGACTCAGATGTAGCAGGGTCTCCTGTGCACAAGCCCGACCTGGAGAAGGTAAGGAACACAACAGCAGCTCAGGCACATGAACACACACTTACACACACCGGCAAGTCACACACTCTTAAAAACTCAAAACGCACAAAAACACTCACATGCATGCACACATGTATACAAACACATCAACATGAAGGTAAGGACACACACACACACACACACACACACACACACACACACACACACACACACACACACACACACACACACACACATACACACACACACTGCTACTGTAATTTCTCACCAAGGACGACTGGAGGAGGAGATTTCTATATGTTGCCATAGGGGCCCCCCTCCTCTCTGTGCCATAATAGCAGCACAATAGGATACCAGGGCAGCACAATAAGATACCAGGGCAGCACAATAAGATACCAGGGCAGCACAATAAGATACCAGGGCAGCACAATAAGATACCAGGACAGCACAATAGGATACCAGGGCAGCACAATAGGATACCAGGGCAGCACAATAGGATACCAGGGCAGCACAATAGGATACCAGGGCTGAACAATAGGATACCAGGGCAGCACAATAAGATACCAGGGCTGAACAATAGGATACCAGGGCAGCACAATAAGATACCAGGGCAGCACAATAAGATACCAGGACAGCACAATAGGATACCAGGGCAGCACAATAAGATACCAGGGCTGAACAATAGGATACCAGGGCAGCACAATAAGATACCAGGGCAGCACAATAAGATACCAGGACAGCACAATAGGATACCAGGGCAGCACAATAGGATACCAGGGAAGCACAATAAGATACCAGGACAGCACAATAAGATACCAGGGCTGAACAATAGGATACCAGGGCAGTGCAATAGGATACCAGGGCTAAACAATAGGATACCAGGGCAGCACAATAAGATACCAGGGCAGCACAATAAGATACCAGGGCAGCACAATAGGATATCAGGGCTGAACAATAGGATACCAGGGCAGCACAATAAGATACCAGGGCAGCACAATAAGATACCAGGGCAGCACAATAGGATACCCGGGCAGCGCAATAGGATACCAGGGCAGCGCAATAGGATACCAGGGCAGCGCAATAGGATACCAGGGCAGCACAATAAGATACCAGGGCTGAACAATAGGATACCAGGGCAGCACAATAGGATACCAGGGCAGCACTATAGGATACCAGGGCAGCACAATAGGATACCAGGGCAGCACAATAGGATACCAGGGCAGCACAATAGGATACCAGGGCAGCGCAATAGGATACCAGGGCAGCGCAATAGGATACCCGGGCAGCGCAATAGGATACCAGGGCAGTGCAATAGGATACCAGGGCTGAACAATAGGATACCAGGGCAGCACAATAAGATACCAGGGCAGCACAATAGGATACCAGGGCTGAACAATAGGATACCAGGGCTGAACAATAGGATACCAGGGCAGCACAATAGGATACCAGGGCAGCACAATAGGATACCAGGGCAGCGCAATAGGATACCAGGGCAGCGCAATAGGATACCCGGGCAGCGCAATAGGATACCAGGGCAGCGCAATAGGATACCAGGGCTGAACAATAGGATACCAGGGCAGCACAATAGGATACCAGGGCCGCACCAGAGGATACCAGGGCAGCGCAATAGGATACCAGGGCTGAACAATAGGATACCAGGGCAGCACAATAAGATACCAGGGCAGCACCAGAGGATACCAGGGCAGCACAATAGGATACCAGGGCAGCACAATAGGATACCAGGGCAGCACAATAGGATACCAGGGCCGCACAATAGGATACCAGGGCCGCACAATAGGATACCAGGGCCGCACAATAGGATACCAGGGCAGCACAATAGGATACCAGGGCAGCACAATAGGATACCAGGGCAGCACAATAGGATACCAGAGCAGCACAATAGGATACCAGAGCAGCACAATAGGATACCAGGGCAGCACAATAAGATACCAGGGCAGCACCAGAGGATACCAGGGCAGCACCAGAGGATACCAGGGCAGCACCAGAGGATACCAGGGCAGCACCAGAGGATACCAGGGCAGCACAATAGGATACCAGGGCAGCACAATAGGATACCAGGGCAGCACAATAGGATACCAGGGCAGCACAATAGGATACCAGGGCAGCACAATAGGATACCAGGGCAGCACAATAGGATACCAGGGCAGCACCAGAGGATACCAGGGCAGCACCAGAGGATACCAGGGCAGCACCAGAGGATACCAGGGCAGCGCCAGAGGATACCAGGGCAGCACCAGAGGATACCAGGGCAGCACATTGCAGTAAAAGCTGTAATTGTTGTGCCAGATAGCAGTTAATTACAGCTGTGGCACAGTGTGTACAGGGAGGTGAGGGGATAGGGTGTGTACAGGGAGGTGAGGGGATAGGGTGTGTACAGGGAGGTGAGGGGATAGGGTGTGTACAGGGAGGTGAGGGGATAGGGTGTGTACAGGGAGGTAAGGGGTTAGGGTGTGTTATTAGATTTCACAAGTCTGGAGAAAACAGGTCAACTTACTGGATATGTTGGAGCCTTACTGTACTGTGTGTGTGTGTGTGTGTGTGTGTGTGTGTGTGTGTGTGTGTGTGTGTGTGTGTGTGTGTGTGTGTGTGTGTGTGTGTGTGTGTGTGTGTGTGTGTGTGTGTGTGTGTGTGTGTGTGTGTGTGTGTGTACAGTGGTGGAAAATCAGGCAGCGCAGGAGGGGTTTTATGACAAACCGCTCCCTAGCTGGCACAGTACATAGAAGCCTAGTCTAATTATTCATACATAACATGTTGCAGATGCTCTCCTAGATTCTCTGTGTGTACAGTGTGTGTGTTTATCTATTGTTGTGTGTGTTTATCTATGGTTGTGTGTGTTTATGTATGGTTGTGTGTGTTTATCTATGGTTGTGTGTGTTTATCTATGGTTGTGTGTGTTTGTCTATGGTTGTGTGTGTTTATCTATTGTTGTGTGTGTTTATCTATGGTTGTGTGTGTTTATGTATGGTTGTGTGTGTTTATCTATGGTTGTGTGTGTTTATCTATGGTTGTGTGTGTTTATCTATGGTTGTGTGTGTTTGTCTATGGTTGTGTGTGTTTGTCTATGGTTGTGTGTGTTTATCTATAGTTGTGTGTGTTTATGTATGGTTGTGTGTGTTTATCTATGGTTGTTTGTGTTTGTCTATGGTTGTGTGTGTTTATGTATGGTTGTGTGTGTTTATGTATGGTTGTGTGTGTTTATGTATGGTTGTGTGTCTGTCTATGGTTGTGTGTGTTTGTCTATGGTTGTGTGTGTTTATCTATGGTTGTGTGTGTTTATCTATGGTTGTGTGTGTTTATCTATGGTTGTGTGTTTATGTATGGTTGTGTGTGTTTATGTATGGTTGTGTGTCTGTCTATGTTTGTGTGTGTTTGTCTATGGTTGTGTGTGTTTGTCTATGGTTGTGTGTGTTTGTTTATGGTTGTGTCTGTTTGTCTGTGGTTGTGTGTGTTTGTCTGTGGTTGTGTGTGTTTGTCTATGGTTGTGTGTGTTTGTCTATGGTTGTGTGTGTTTATCTATGGTTGTGTGTGTTTATCTGTGGTTGTGTGTGTTTGTCTATGGTTGGGTGTGTGTATCTATGGTTGGGTGTGTTTATCTATGTTTGTGTGTGTTTGTCTATGGTTGTGTCTGTTTGTCTATGGTTGTGTCTGTTTGTCTGTGGTTGTGTGTGTTTGTCTGTGGTTGTGTGTGTTTGTCTATGGTTGTGTGTGTTTGTCTATGGTTGTGTGTGTTTGTTTATGGTTGTGTCTGTTTGTCTGTGGTTGTGTGTGTTTAGCTATGGTTGTGTGTGTTTGTCTATGGTTGTGTGTGTTTATGTATGGTTGTGTGTGTTTGTCTATGGTTGTGTGTGTTTATCTATGGTTGTGTTTGTTTATCTATGGTTGTGTGTGTTTGTCTATGGTTGTGTGTGTTTATGTATGGTTGTGTGTGTTTATGTATGGTTGTGTGTGTTTATGAATGGTTGTGTGTGTTTATCTATGGTTGTGTGTGTTTGTCTGTGGTTGTGTGTGTTTGTCTGTGGTTGTGTGTGTTTGTCTATGGTTGTGTGTGTTTGTCTATGGTTTTGTGTGTTTGTCTATGGTTGTGTGTGTTTATCTATGGTTGTGTGTGTTTATCTATGGTTGTGTGTCTTTGTCTATGGTTGTGTGTGTTTATGTATGGTTGTGTGTGTTTGTCTATGGTTGTGTGTGTTTGTCTAGGGTTTTGTGTGTTTGTCTATGGTTGTGTGTGTTTGTCTGTGGTTGTATGTGTTTGTCTGTGGTTGTATGTGTTTGTCTGTGGTTGTGTGTGTTTGTCTGTGGTTGTGTGTGTTTGTCTGTGGTTGTGTGTGTTTGTCTGTGGTTGTGTGTTTATGTATGGTTGTGTGTGTTTATGTATGGTTGTGTGTCTGTCTATGTTTGTGTGTGTTTGTCTATGTTGTGTGTGTTTGTCTATGGTTGTGTGTGTTTGTTTATGGTTGTGTCTGTTTGTCTGTGGTTGTGTGTGTTTGTCTGTGGTTGTGTGTGTTTGTCTATGGTTGTGTGTGTTTGTCTATGGTTGTGTGTGTTTATCTATGGTTGTGTGTGTTTATCTGTGGTTGTGTGTGTTTGTCTATGGTTGGGTGTGTGTATCTATGGTTGGGTGTGTTTATCTATGTTTGTGTGTGTTTGTCTATGGTTGTGTCTGTTTGTCTATGGTTGTGTCTGTTTGTCTGTGGTTGTGTGTGTTTGTCTGTGGTTGTGTGTGTTTGTCTATGGTTGTGTGTGTTTGTCTATGGTTGTGTGTGTTTGTTTATGGTTGTGTCTGTTTGTCTGTGGTTGTGTGTGTTTAGCTATGGTTGTGTGTGTTTGTCTATGGTTGTGTGTGTTTATGTATGGTTGTGTGTGTTTGTCTATGGTTGTGTGTGTTTATCTATGGTTGTGTTTGTTTATCTATGGTTGTGTGTGTTTGTCTATGGTTGTGTGTGTTTATGTATGGTTGTGTGTGTTTATGTATGGTTGTGTGTGTTTATGAATGGTTGTGTGTGTTTATCTATGGTTGTGTGTGTTTGTCTGTGGTTGTGTGTGTTTGTCTGTGGTTGTGTGTGTTTGTCTATGGTTGTGTGTGTTTGTCTATGGTTTTGTGTGTTTGTCTATGGTTGTGTGTGTTTATCTATGGTTGTGTGTGTTTATCTATGGTTGTGTGTCTTTGTCTATGGTTGTGTGTGTTTATGTATGGTTGTGTGTGTTTGTCTATGGTTGTGTGTGTTTGTCTATGGTTTTGTGTGTTTGTCTATGGTTGTGTGTGTTTGTCTGTGGTTGTATGTGTTTGTCTGTGGTTGTATGTGTTTGTCTGTGGTTGTGTGTGTTTGTCTGTGGTTGTGTGTGTTTGTCTGTGGTTGTGTGTGTTTGTCTGTGGTTGTGTGTTTATGTATGGTTGTGTGTGTTTATGTATGGTTGTGTGTCTGTCTATGTTTGTGTGTGTTTGTCTATGGTTGTGTGTGTTTGTCTATGGTTGTGTGTGTTTGTTTATGGTTGTGTCTGTTTGTCTGTGGTTGTGTGTGTTTGTCTGTGGTTGTGTGTGTTTGTCTATGGTTGTGTGTGTTTGTCTATGGTTGTGTGTGTTTATCTATGGTTGTGTGTGTTTATCTGTGGTTGTGTGTGTTTGTCTATGGTTGGGTGTGTGTATCTATGGTTGGGTGTGTTTATCTATGTTTGTGTGTGTTTGTCTGTTTGTCTATGGTTGTGTCTGTTTGTCTGTGGTTGTGTGTGTTTGTCTGTGGTTGTGTGTGTTTGTCTATGGTTGTGTGTGTTTGTCTATGGTTGTGTGTGTTTGTTTATGGTTGTGTCTGTTTGTCTGTGGTTGTGTGTGTTTAGCTATGGTTGTGTGTGTTTGTCTATGGTTGTGTGTGTTTATGTATGGTTGTGTGTGTTTGTCTATGGTTGTGTGTGTTTATCTATGGTTGTGTTTGTTTATCTATGGTTGTGTGTGTTTGTCTATGGTTGTGTGTGTTTATGTATGGTTGTGTGTGTTTATGTATGGTTGTGTGTGTTTATGAATGGTTGTGTGTGTTTATCTATGGTTGTGTGTGTTTGTCTGTGGTTGTGTGTGTTTGTCTGTGGTTGTGTGTGTTTGTCTATGGTTGTGTGTGTTTGTCTATGGTTTTGTGTGTTTGTCTATGGTTGTGTGTGTTTATCTATGGTTGTGTGTGTTTATCTATGGTTGTGTGTCTTTGTCTAAGGTTGTGTGTGTTTATGTATGGTTGTGTGTGTTTGTCTATGGTTGTGTGTGTTTGTCTATGGTTTTGTGTGTTTGTCTATGGTTGTGTGTGTTTGTCTGTGGTTGTATGTGTTTGTCTGTGGTTGTATGTGTTTGTCTGTGGTTGTGTGTGTTTGTCTGTGGTTGTGTGTGTTTGTCTGTGGTTGTGTGTGTTTGTCTGTGGTTGTGTGTTTATGTATGGTTGTGTGTGTTTATGTATGGTTGTGTGTCTGTCTATGTTTGTGTGTGTTTGTCTATGGTTGTGTGTGTTTGTCTATGGTTGTGTGTGTTTGTTTATGGTTGTGTCTGTTTGTCTGTGGTTGTGTGTGTTTGTCTGTGGTTGTGTGTGTTTGTCTATGGTTGTGTGTGTTTGTCTATGGTTGTGTGTGTTTATCTATGGTTGTGTGTGTTTATCTGTGGTTGTGTGTGTTTGTCTATGGTTGGGTGTGTGTATCTATGGTTGGGTGTGTTTATCTATGTTTGTGTGTGTTTGTCTATGGTTGTGTCTGTTTGTCTATGGTTGTGTCTGTTTGTCTGTGGTTGTGTGTGTTTGTCTGTGGTTGTGTGTGTTTGTCTATGGTTGTGTGTGTTTGTCTATGGTTGTGTGTGTTTGTTTATGGTTGTGTCTGTTTGTCTGTGGTTGTGTGTGTTTAGCTCTGGTTGTGTGTGTTTGTCTATGGTTGTGTGTGTTTATGTATGGTTGTGTGTGTTTGTCTATGGTTGTGTGTGTTTATCTATGGTTGTGTTTGTTTATCTATGGTTGTGTGTGTTTGTCTATGGTTGTGTGTGTTTATGTATGGTTGTGTGTGTTTATGTATGGTTGTGTGTGTTTATGAATTGTTGTGTGTGTTTATCTATGGTTGTGTGTGTTTGTCTGTGGTTGTGTGTGTTTGTCTGTGGTTGTGTGTGTTTGTCTATGGTTGTGTGTGTTTGTCTATGGTTTTGTGTGTTTGTCTATGGTTGTGTGTGTTTATCTATGGTTGTGTGTGTTTATCTATGGTTGTGTGTCTTTGTCTATGGTTGTGTGTGTTTGTCTATGGTTGTGTGTGTTTGTCTATGGTTTTGTGTGTTTGTCTATGGTTGTGTGTGTTTGTCTGTGGTTGTATGTGTTTGTCTGTGGTTGTATGTGTTTGTCTGTGGTTGTGTGTGTTTGTCTGTGGTTGTGTGTGTTTGTCTGTGGTTGTGTGTGTTTGTCTGTGGTTGTGTGTGTTTGTCTGTCCTGCTGACAGTTCTAATGCTCTGAAATCTTAACTGTGTACTATCTTTTCCATTCCAGAAGGTTATGTGTGATAGGCCGAGCTCAGACGGAGAGCCGCCCAATGAGAACGGACACACCGTCACCGACTGTAAGGACCAAGGTGAAACCAGGGAGGGGTCTGGAACACTGAGAACTCTGTCTGTCTGTCTGTCTGTCTGTCTGTCTGTCTCTCTGTCTCTCTGTCTCTCTGTCTCTCTGTCTCTCTCTGTCTCTCTCTGTCTCTCTCTGTGTGTGTGTGTGGTTACCCAACAGCAGTAAATCCCTGGCCTGTAGGGGATTGCTAACTCAGCTCTGAATAGACGTGTGTCTAATAGTTTGCATTTAACAGCTGGGGGAAACCATGATTGTTGTTGAAATATGTGCACAACCTTTTTCTCTTAAATGAGCTCAATTGGGGATCTCTGACTGATGTGTTTTGACAGTTTGCTGTAATTCGATCTGTTTAAGTTCAGGCGTTCATTGCATTCCCTCTAATTAGTTTATGATATCCCCCTCTGGAGGACTGGAGGGGTAATGCAGTTTGACAACCACTTTTGTTCCCCTACTGTCATTCTCCAACTATTTTTTGCCCAATTCCAAAGGGACCCCTAGCCTCTACCCCATAGACCCTTCATGTAGAACTAAGAGGATTGGGTAATATGATACAGCTCCACTTTGCCCTCTGATAGACCAGGTTGAATATCTGCCATATTGTTCACACTGCTACAATCCTCTCAGTCCATATTGTCCACTCAGCTCCAATCCTCTCAGTCCATATTGTTCACTCAGCTCCAATCCTCTCAGTCCATATTGTCCACTCAGCTACAATCCTCTCAGTCCATATTGTTCACACAGCTCCAATCCTCTCAGTCCATATTGTTCACACTGCTACAATCCTCTCAGTCCATATTGTTCACTCAGCTACAATCCTCTCAGTCCATATTGTTCACTCAGCTACAATCCTCTCAGTCCATATTGTCCACTCAGCTCCAATCCTCTCAGTCCATATTGTCCACTCAGCTACAATCCTCTCAGTCCATATTGTTCACACAGCTCCAATCCTCTCAGTCCATATTGTTCACACTGCTACAATCCTCTCAGTCCATATTGTTCACTCAGCTACAATCCTCTCAGTCCATATTGTTCACACAGCTACAATCCTCTCAGTCCATATTGTTCACACTGCTACAATCCTCTCAGTCCATATTGTTCACACAGCTACAATCCTCTCAGTCCATATTGTTCACACAGCTCCAATCCTCTCAATCCATATTGTTCACACAGCTACAATCCTCTCAGTCCATATTGTTCACACAGCTACAATCCTCTCAGTCCATATTGTTCACACAGCTACAATCCTCTCAGTCCATATTGTTCACACAGCTACAATCCTCTCAGTCCATATTGTTCACACTGCTACAATCCTCTCAGTCCATATTGTTCACACAGCTCCAATCCTCTCAATCCATATTGTTCACACAGCTACAATCCTCTCAGTCCATATTGTTCACACAGCTCCAATCCTCTCAGTCCATATTGTTCACACAGCTACAATCCTCTCAGTCCATATTGTTCACACAGCTCCAATCCTCTCAGTCCATATTTTATGTCACCAGTGGCTGGTGACATCACCCCATATCTCTAGTACTGCATCTCCAGGCTAAATGACGACCACACACCCGCCCTTCTCACACCATTTCACCCCAGCTCTTTCTGAGGGGAAAAACCAGTCTCCAAAGCTTCTTTTTCAGCTTAATCATCCACATTCCTTCCATGGCTGGTAACTAACGGCCTTGATTCAGTGGAATCAACTTAGCCTGATCAGAGAGTTTTCCCCCAGTCTTTCTCCGAAAAAAAGAGGAACAAATTATAATAATCATCCCTTTAAAAAGTGAAGCTCTTTCACATCTGTGTGTCTGGTTTCCTACCTTAGCCCCGGGGTCTGCTGTGTGTGTGTGTGTGTGTGTGTCTAGAGAAACAATAGCCGTGTTTGGGAACAAATGGCCACATATGTAATGAAGTTGTCGCCATGGCAGATATCATCTCTATCATGGTAACTGGATCTGAGTAGTGATTGATGCAGGGCTGCGAAGAGATGTGTGTGTGTGTGTGTGTGTGTGTGTGTGTGTGTGTGTGTGTGTGTGTGTGTGTGTGTGTGTGTGTGTGTGTGTGTGTGTGTGTGTGTGTCAGCGTGCAGAAGCACTCCAGACTCAGAGCATAAGATGTCTCACTATGATGACATCATTCGTGGGGAATTTTGAACCACTGCCTCAGAAACCTTCTGTCCTGTCTCTCTCCTTCCTGTCTCTCTCCTATGTCCCTCTCTATCTCTCCTCTGTCTCTCTCCTCTGTCTCTCTCCTCTGTCTCTCTCCTCTGTCTCTCCTATGTCTCTCTCCTCTCTATCTCTTCTGTCTCTCTCCTCTGTCTCATCCTGTGTCTGTCTCTCCTGTGTCTGTCTCTCCTCTGTCTCTCTCCTCTGTCTCTCTCCTGTCTCTCTCCTCTGTCTCTCTCCTGTATCTCTCTCCTCTGTCTCTCTCTTCTGTCTCTCTCCTCTGTCTCTCTCCTTATTGTCTCTCTTCTCTTGCTCTCCTGTGTCTCTCTCCTGTGTCTCTCTCCTGTGTCTCTCTCCTCTGTCTCTCTCCTCTATCTCTCTCCTCTGTCTCTCTCCTTCTTGTCTCTCTTCTCTCGCTCTCATGTGTCTCTCTCCTGTCTCTCTCCTCTGTCTCTCTCCTGTCTCTCTCCTGTGTCTCTCTCCTTCTTGTCTCTCTTCTCTCGCTCTCCTGTGTCTCTCTTCTCTCGCTCTCCTGTGTCTCTCTTCTCTCGCTCTCCTGTGTCTCTCTCCTGTGTCTCTCTCCTGTGTCTCTCTCCTTCTTGTCTCTCTTCTCTCGCTCTCCTCTGTCTCTCTCCTGTGTCTCTCTCCTGTGTCTCTCTCCTGTGTCTCTCTCCTGTGTGTCTCTCCTCTGTCTCTCTCTCCTGTGTCTCTCTCCTCTGTGTCTCTCTCCTGTGTCTCTCTCCTGTGTCTCTCTCCTGTCTCTCTCCTGTGTCTCTCTCCTCTGTCTCTCTCTTGTGTATCTCTCCTGTGTCTGTCTCTCTCCTGTGTCTCTCTCCTCTGTCTATGTCTCTCTCCTGTGTCTCTCTCCTCTGTCTATGTCTCTCTCCTGTGTCTCTCCTCTGTCTCTCTCCTCTGTCTCTCTCCTCTGTCTCTCTCCTGTGTCTCTCTCCTCTGTCTATGTCTCTCTCCTGTGTCTCTCCTCTGTCTGTGTCTCTCTCCTGTGTCTCTCTCCTGTGTCTCTCTCCTGTGTCTCTCTCCTGTGTCTCTCTCCTCTGTCTCTCTCCTGTGTCTCTCTCCTCTGTCTCTCTCCTCTGTCTCTCTCCTCTGTCTCTCTCCTGTGTATCTCTCCTGTGTCTGTCTCTCTCCTCTGTCTCTCTCCTGTGTCTCTCTCTCCTGTGTCTCTCTCTCCTGTGTCTCTCTCCTGTGTCTCTCTCCTGTGTCTCTCTCCTCTGTGTCTCTCTCCTGTGTCTCTCTCCTCTGTGTCTCTCTCCTCTGTCTATCTCCTCTGTCTATCTCCTGTGTCTCTCTCCTCTGTGTCTATCTCCTCTGTCTATCTCCTGTGTCTCTCTCCTCTGTGTCTATCTCCTCTGTCTATCTCCTGTGTCTCTCTCCTCTGTGTCTATCTCCTCTGTCTATCTCCTCTGTCTATCTCCTCTGTCTATCTCCTGTGTCTCTCTCCTCTGTGTCTATCTCCTCTGTCTATCTCCTCTGTCTATCTCCTCTGTGTCTCTCTCCTGTGTCTCTCTCCTCTGTGTCTATCTCCTCTGTCTATCTCCTCTGTCTCTCTCCTCTGTCTCTCTCCTCTGTCTCTCTCCTCTGTCTCTCTCCTCTGTCTCTCTCCTGTGTCTCTCTCCTGTGTCTCTCTCCTGTGTCTCTCTCCTGTGTCTCTCTCCTCTGTGTCTCTCTCCTCTGTGTCTCTCTCCTGTGTCTCTCTCCTGTGTCTCTCTCCTGTGTCTCTCTCCTCTGTCTCTCTCCTGTGTCTCTCTCATCTGTCTCTCTCCTGTGTCTGTCTCTCTCCTGTGTATGTCTCTCTCCTGTGTCTCTCTCCTCTGTGTCTCTCTCCTGTGTCTCTCTCCTGTGTATCTCTCCTGTGTCTCTCTCCTCTGTCTCTCTCCTCTGTCTCTCTCTCCTGTGTCTCTCTCTCCTGTGTCTCTCTCTCCTGTGTCTCTCTCCTGTGTCTCTCCTCTGTCTCTCTCCTCTGTCTCTCTCCTCTGTCTCTCTCCTGTGTCTCTCTCCTGTGTCTCTCTCCTGTGTCTCTCTCCTGTGTCTCGCTCCTGTGTCTCTCTCCTGTGTCTCTCTCCTGTGTCTCTCTCCTGTGTCTCTCTTCTGTGTTTCTCTCCTCTGTCTCTCTCCTCTGTCTCTCTCCTCTGTCTCTCTCCTCTGTCTCTCTTCTGTGTTTCTCTCCTCTGTCTCTCTCCTCTGTCTCTCTCCTCTGTCTCTCTCCTCTGTCTCTCTCCTGTGTCTCTCTCCTCTGTCTCTCTCCTCTCTATCTCTTCTGTCTCTCTCCTCTGTCTCTCTCCTGTGTCTCTCTCCTCTGTCTCTCTCCTGTCTCTCTCCTCTCTATCTCTTCTGTCTCTCTCCTCTGTCTCTCTCCTCTGTCTCTCTCCTGTGTCTCTCTCCTGTGTCTCTCTCCTCTGTCTCTCTCCTCTGTCTCTCTCCTCTGTCTCTCTCCTGTATCTCTCTCCTCTGTCTCTCTCCTCTGTCTCTCTCCTTATTGTCTCTCTTCTCTTGCTCTCCTGTGTCTCTCTCCTGTGTCTCTCTCCTGTGTCTCTCTCCTCTGTCTCTCTCCTCTATCTCTCTCCTCTGTCTCTCTCCTTCTTGTCTCTCTTCTCTCGCTCTCATGTGTCTCTCTCCTGTCTCTCTCCTCTGTCTCTCTCCTGTCGCTCTCCTGTGTCTCTCTCCATCTTGTCTCTCTTCTCTTGCTCTCCTGTGTCTCTCTTCTCTCGCTCTCCTGTGTCTCTCTTCTCTCGCTCTCCTGTGTCTCTCTTCTCTCGCTCTGCTGTGTCTCTCTCCTCTGTCTCTCTTCTCTGTCTCTCTCCTGTGTCTCTCTCCTGTGTCTCTCTCCTGTGTGTCTCTCCTCTGTCTCTCTCCTCTGTCTCTCTCTCCTGTGTCTCTCTCCTCTGTCTCTCTCCTCTGTCTCTCTCTCCTGTGTCTCTCTCCTCTGTGTCTCTCTCCTGTGTCTCTCTCCTGTGTCTCTCTCCTGTGTCTCTCTCCTGTCTCTCTCTTGTGTATCTCTCCTGTGTCTGTCTCTCTCCTCTGTCTCTCTCCTCTGTGTCTCTCTCCTGTGTCTCTCTCCTGTGTCTCTCTCCTCTGTCTCTCTCCTGTGTCTCTCTCATCTGTCTCTCTCCTGTGTCTGTCTCTCTCCTGTGTATGTCTCTCTCCTGTGTCTCTCTCCTCTGTGTCTCTCTCCTGTGTCTCTCTCCTGTGTATCTCTCCTGTGTCTCTCTCCTCTGTCTCTCTCCTCTGTGTCTCTCTCCTTTGTGTCTCTCTCCTCTGTGTCTCTCTCCTGTGTCTCTCTCCTGTGTCTCTCTCCTCTGTCTCTCTCCTGTGTCTCTCTCATCTGTCTCTCTCCTGTGTCTGTCTCTCTCCTGTGTATGTCTCTCTCCTGTGTCTCTCTCCTCTGTGTCTCTCTCCTGTGTCTCTCTCCTGTGTATCTCTCCTGTGTCTCTCTCCTCTGTCTCTCTCCTCTGTCTCTCTCTCCTGTGTCTCTCTCTCCTGTGTCTCTCTCTCCTGTGTCTCTCTCCTGTGTCTCTCTCCTGTGTCTCGCTCCTGTGTCTCTCTCCTGTGTCTCTCTCCTGTGTCTCTCTTCTGTGTTTCTCTCCTCTGTCTCTCTCCTCTGTCTCTCTCCTCTGTCTCTCTCCTCTGTCTCTCTTCTGTGTTTCTCTCCTCTGTCTCTCTCCTCTGTCTCTCTCCTCTGTCTCTCTCCTCTGTCTCTCTCCTGTGTCTCTCTCCTCTGTCTCTCTCCTCTCTATCTCTTCTGTCTCTCTCCTCTGTCTCTCTCCTGTGTCTCTCTCCTCTGTCTCTCTCCTGTCTCTCTCCTCTCTATCTCTTCTGTCTCTCTCCTCTGTCTCTCTCCTCTGTCTCTCTCCTCTGTCTCTCTCCTGTGTCTCTCTCCTGTGTCTCTCTCCTCTGTCTCTCTCCTCTGTCTCTCTCCTCTGTCTCTCTCCTGTATCTCTCTCCTCTGTCTCTCTCCTCTGTCTCTCTCCTTATTGTCTCTCTTCTCTTGCTCTCCTGTGTCTCTCTCCTGTGTCTCTCTCCTGTGTCTCTCTCCTCTGTCTCTCTCCTCTATCTCTCTCCTCTGTCTCTCTCCTTCTTGTCTCTCTTCTCTCGCTCTCATGTGTCTCTCTCCTGTCTCTCTCCTCTGTCTCTCTCCTGTCGCTCTCCTGTGTCTCTCTCCATCTTGTCTCTCTTCTCTTGCTCTCCTGTGTCTCTCTTCTCTCGCTCTCCTGTGTCTCTCTTCTCTCGCTCTCCTGTGTCTCTCTTCTCTCGCTCTCCTGTGTCTCTCTCCTCTGTCTCTCTCCTCTGTCTCTCTCCTGTGTCTCTCTCCTGTGTCTCTCTCCTGTGTGTCTCTCCTCTGTCTCTCTCCTCTGTCTCTCTCTCCTGTGTCTCTCTCCTCTGTCTCTCTCCTCTGTCTCTCTCTCCTGTGTCTCTCTCCTCTGTGTCTCTCTCCTGTGTCTCTCTCCTGTGTCTCTCTCCTGTGTCTCTCTCCTGTCTCTCTCTTGTGTATCTCTCCTGTGTCTGTCTCTCTCCTCTGTCTCTCTCCTGTGTCTCTCTCCTCTGTCTATGTCTCTCTCCTCTGTCTCTCTCCTGTGTCTCTCTCCTCTGTCTCTCTCCTGTGTATCTCTCCTCTGTCTATGTCTCTCTCCTGTGTCTGTCTCTCTCCTCTGTCTGTCTCTCTCCTCTGTCTCTCTCCTCTGTCTCTCTCCTGTGTCTCTCTCCTCTGTCTCTCTCCTGTGTATCTCTCCTGTGTCTCTCTCCTGTGTATCTCTTCTGTGTATCTCTCCTCTGTCTCTCTCCTCTGTCTCTCTCCTCTGTCCCTCTCCTGTGTATCTCTCCTGTGTCTCTCTCCTCTGTCTCTCTCCTCTGTCTATGTCTCTCTCCTCTGTCTCTCTCCTCTGTCTCTCTCCTCTGTCTCTCTCCTGTGTATCTCTCCTGTGTCAGTCTCTCTCCTCTGTCTCTCTCCTGTGTCTGTCTCTCTCCTGTGTCTCTCTCCTCTGTCTCTCTCCTGTGTATCTCTCCTGTGTCTGTCTCTCTCCTGTGTCTCTCTCCTCTGTCTCTCTCCTCTGTCTCTCTCCTGTGTCTCTCTCCTCTGTCTCTCTCCTCTGTCTCTCTCCTGTGTCTCTCTCTCCTGTGTATCTCTCCTGTGTCTGTCTCTCTCCTCTGTCTCTCTCCTGTGTCTCTCTCTCCTGTGTATCTCTCCTGTGTCTGTCTCTCTCCTCTGTCTCTCTCCTGTGTCTCTCTTCTGTGTGTCTCTCTCCTGTGTCTCTCTTCTGTGTTTCTCTCTCCTCTGTGTCTCTCTCCTGTGTCTCTCTCCTCTGTTTCTCTCCTCTCTAATCCAAACAACAGGGACCAGCAGATTGTATCTTCAGACACACAGAGACACTTTTTCTCTCCTCCTCTCTCTCCCCCCTCACTCTATACCTTCCTCTCTCTCTCTCTCCCTCTCTCTCTCCCCTCCCCTCCTCTCTCTCTCCCTCCCACTCTCTTTCCCCTCCTTTCTATCTCTCTCTCTCTCTCTCTCTCTCTCTCTCTCTCTCTCTCTCTCTCCCCTCCCATCCTCTCTCTCTCTCTCCCCCCCTCTCTCTCTCTCTCTCTCTCTCTCTCTCTCCCCTCCTCTCTCTCTCTCTCCCCCTCTCACTCTATACCTTCCTCTTCCTCTCTCCCACTCTCCCTCTCTCTCTCCCCTCCCCTCCTCTCGCTCTCTCTCCCTCCCACTCTCTTTCCCCTCCTCTCTCTCTCTCTCTCCCTCCCCCTCTCAATCTATACCTTCCCCTCTCTCTCTCCCCTCCTCTCTCCCCCTCCTCTCTCTCTCTCTCTCTCTCTCTCTCTCTCTCTCTCTCTCTCTCTCTCTCTCTCTCCCTCCCTCCCACTCTCTTTCCCCTCCTCTCTCTCTCTCTCTCTCTCTCTCTCTCTCTCTCTCTCTCTCTCTCTCTCCCTCCCTCCCACTCTCTTTCCCCTCCTCTCTCTCTCTCTCTCTCTCCCCTCCCCTCCTCTCTCTCCCCCTCTCTCTCTCTCTCTCTCTCTCTCTCCCCTCCTCTCTCTCTCTCTCCCCCTCTCTCTCTCTCTCTCTCTCTCTCTCCCCTCCTCTCTCTCTCTCTCCCCCTCTCATTCTATACCTTCCTCTTCCTCTCTCCCACTCTCTCTCTCTGTCTCCCTCACCAACTCTCTCTCTCTCTCTCCCTCAGGTAAAGGGAAGAAGGACTCTCAGAAGAGTCAGAAGGGAGGTACGCTGGGTAAAGGGGCGGGGAAGAAGATCACTAAGATCATTGGCTTAGGCAAGAAGAAGCCGTCCACTGACGAACAGACATCTTCAGCCGAGGAGGATATACCCACCTGTGGTAAGACACCTGTTAGGGGTTAGATGTCACATCTGGGGTGTAGAGGACAACTTATATCAAGGGTGGATTGGTCGTATCAGTGCTCTGTTCAAATGTCTTCCAATACATTGTTGTTGTTTCTATGTAGAATGTCTTGACTTACAACACAACTGCAGCTGTTCACCCATTTCCTGGTCTGCCGTTTCACCATTGGTCACTTTACCCCACCCCTTTATCCTAACTGGTCCGTCTTGTCTGACTGACAGGCTACCTGAACGTGCTGTCCAATAACCGCTGGCGTGAGCGTTGGTGTCGTCTGAAGGACAACCAGCTCCTGCTTCATAAGGACCGTACTGACCTGAAGACCCACACGGCCAGCCTGCCCCTCAGAGGCTGCGAGGTCAGCCCTGGACTGGACTCCAAACACCCCTTCGCCTTCCGCCTGCTCCGCAATGGACAGGAGGTGGCCGTACTGGAGGTAGGTTGGTGGTCAATGGGTGGAAGTTGATCTTAGATTCAGATCTAGGCCACGTCAAATCATCAGATCTAACCTTAAATCAGCACCCGAGGGGCAACTTTGTCCCACACCATCAAATGCACTAACAACTAGTGAGTAGCTTTGTGGTCATGTGCTAGTTTGACTTGGATATAAAATAGTGCTGGATCTCTCTAAACCCTCCTGTTCTCTCCAGGCGTCCTCCTCAGAGGTCATGGGTCGGTGGCTGGGGATGCTGCTAGCTGAAACAGGCTCTATCACAGACCCTGCTGCCTTACATTACGATTACATAGATGTAGAGACTACCGCAAACGTTATCCAGCTGGCCAAGCAGTCGTTCTGGTGAGACACACACACACACACACACACACACACACACACACACACACACACACACACACACACACACACACACACACACACACACACATAAACACACAGAAACACACACACATAAACACACAGACACACACACACATAAACACACATAAACACACACACATAAACACACATAAACACACACACATAAACACACACACACACACACACACACATAAACACACACACACACACACACACACACACACACACACACACACACACACATAAACACACACACACACACACACACACACACACACACACATAAACACACACACACACACACACACATAAACACACACACACAGGGGTCATTTGTCTTCTAGATGGGGTGTGAGCGTGCAGTACTGGGCTGATGAGATGTAGTCGGTGTTTGTGTTTGTCTGTAAATTGTTATTCGTATGTTGATATCTGGTGTAAAAAAGGAAAAACTAAATATCTATATTTGATTAAAGATGGGATGTTATGGTGGATATAGTGGATGTTATGGTGGATGTCATGGTGGATGTGGTGGATGTTATGGTGGATGTTATGGTGGATGTTATGGTGGATGTTATGGTGGATATGGTGGATGTTATGGTGGATATGGTGGATGTTATGGTGGATATGGTGGATGTTATGGTGGATGGTATGGTGGATGTTATGGTGGATGTTATGGTGGATGTTATGGTGGATATGGTGGATGTTATGGTGGATATGGTGGATGTTATGGTGGATGTTATGGTGGATATGGTGGATGTTATGGTGGATATGGTGGATGTTATGGTGGATGTTATGGTGGATGTTATGGTGGATGTTATGGTGGATGTTATGGTGGATGTTATGGTGGATATGGTGGATGTTATGGTGGATGTTATGGTGGATGTTATGGTGGATGTTATGGTGGATATGGTGGATGTTATGGTGGATGTTATGGTGGATGTTATGGTGGATGTTATGGTGGATGTTATGGTGGATGTTATGGTGGATATGGTGGATGTTATGGTGGATGTTATGGTGGATGTTATGGTGGATATGGTGGATGTTATGGTGGATATGGTGGATGTTATGGTGGATATGGTGGATGTTATGGTGGATGTTATGGTGGATGTTATGGTGGATGATATGGTGGATGTTATGGTGGATATGGTGGATGTTATGGTGGCCGTGTGTGTATGTGTTTTGAAATCCTGAAAAGGACAAGCGTTGTATGACAGATGGGGTGGGTGCGTGGTGGTATGTGTCCACTATGAGATGTTGAAAAACCCCTCCTGTTCAGTTAGGAATGCATGTCTCTGGATCAATGTTTTCCCTCAGAGGATGTGAGTCACTCTCTTACCAGCATTGTTTTCACCAGAGCACTGTGTGCAGTCCACTCCTGCCCACACAAAATAACACAACACACTTAGCAAAGGGCTGGATAAAGAGTTTCAATATCAGCTGGAAGTCTAAATGATTGGACTTTTATTTGTATGATGGGGACACTATGAGACAACAGCTATAATATTCCTTAAAGGCAAAATCTCTCCTTATTCCCAATATGGCTCCACATTTCTATAAATTACTACGATTATGAGGAGAAGGTGTCATTTTTCCTTGTGTTGTCACGTGTATAGTAACTCACAGTGTCCTCCTCAGTATGGCTCTACATTTCTATAAATTACTAGGATCATGAGGAGAAGGTGTCATTTGTCCTTGTGTTGTCCCGTGTATAGTAACTCACAGTGTCCTCCTCAGCTTCACTAGTAAACGTGCTGTATCTCCCAACCCTTATCTGGACAACCCTGCCAACAGCTACGCATGTCCCTCTGGAATGGCACTGCACTATGATGATGTGCCAATCAATGGAACGGTAAGCACACACACACACACACACACACACACACACACACACACACACACACACACACACACACACACACACACACACACACACACACACACACACACACTGCATTGTGATGGCTTGCATCAGGGACATCTTCCTGTTTCTCATCCTCTCTCGCTCCCTCTTTCCCATGCTCATCCCTCTGATTAAATGATTGTGCAACTTTCAAGTACGTTCCCCTGCTCTAACTCACTGGTCTGTAACAACAACATCAACCCTTTGGCGTCCTCTCTTCTTTTTCTCCTCTCCTCCCCCTTCTCTCCTCTCCTCCCCCTTCTCTCCTCTCCTCCTCCTTCTCTCCTCTCCTCCCCCTTCTCTCCTCTCCTCCCCCTTCTCTCCTCTCCTCCCCCTTCTCTCCTCTCCTCCTCCTTCTCTCCTCTCCTCCCCCTTCTCTCCTCTCCTCCTCCTTCTCTCCTCTCCTCCCCCTTCTCTCCTCTCCTCCCCCTTCTCTCCTCTCCTCCTCCTTCTCTCCTCTCCTCCCCCTTCTCTCCTCCTCCTTCTCTCCTCTCCTCCTCCTTCTCTCCTCTCCTCCTCCTTCTCTCCTCTCCTCCCCCTTCTCTCCTCTCCTCCCCCTTCTCTCCTCTCCTCCTCCTTCTCTCCTCTCCTCCTCCTTCTCTCCTCTCCTCCCCCTTCTCTCCTCCTCCTTCTCTCCTCTCCTCCTCCTTCTCTCCTCTCCTCCCCCTTCTCTCCTCTCCTCCCCCTTCTCTCCTCTCCTCTTCCTTCTCTCCTCCCCCTTCTCTCCTCTCCTCTCCTCTCTCCTTCTCTCCTCTCCTCTCTCCTTCTCTCCTCTCCTCCCCTTCTTTTATTGTCTCCTTTGCTGGTTCCTTTTTTCACTCTGTTTCACATTTTCATCTCCCCTTCTCTCCTTCTCCTCTCTCCTCTCTCCTCTCCCCTTCTCTCCTCTCCTCTCTCCTCTCTCCTCTCCTCTCCCCTTCTCTCCTCTCCTCTCTCCCCTTCTCTCCTCTCCTCTCCTCTCTCCTCTCTCCTCTCCTCTCTCCTCTCTCCTCTCCTCTCCCCTTCTCTCCTCTCCTCTCCTCTCCCCTTCTCTCCTCTCCTCTCCCCTTCTCTCCTCTCCTCTCTCCTCTCCTCTCTACTTCTCTCCTCTCTCCTCTCTCCTTCTCTCCTCCTCTCTCCTCTCTCCTCTCCTCCCCCTTCTCTCCTCTCTCCTCTCTCCTCTCCCCTTCTCTCCTCTCCTCCCCTTCTTTATCGTCTCCTTTGCTGGTTCCTTTTTTCACTCTGTTTCACATTTTCATCTCCCCTTCTCTCCTCTCCTCCTCCTTCTCTCCTCTCCTCCCCCTTCTCTCCTCTCCTCTCCTCTCTCCTTCTCTCCTCTCCTCCTCCTTCTCTCCTCTCCTCCCCCTTCTCTCCTCTCCTCTCCTCTCTCCTTCTCTCCTCTCCTCCCCTTCTTTTATCGTCTCCTTTGCTGGTTCCTTTTTTCACTCTGTTTCATATTTTCATCTCCCCTTCTCTCCTCTCCTCTCTCCTTCTCTCCTCTCCTCTCTCCTTCTCTCCTCTCCTCTCCCCTTCTCTCTTATCATTTTCTTTCTCTTTATATTTCCTTTTCTCTCCTCCCCTCTTCTCTCCTCTCTCTCCTTCTCTCCTCTCCTCGCCCCTTCTCTCCCCTTCTCTCCTCTCCCCTTCTCTCCTCTCCCCTTCTCTCCTCTCCTCCTCTCCTTCTCTCCTCTCCTCCTCTCCTCGCCCCTTCTCTCCTCTCCTCCTCTCCTTCTCTCCTCTCCTCCTCTCCTCGCCCCTTCTCTCCTCTTCTCTCCTCTCCCGTTCTCTCCTCTCCTCTTTGCATACCTTCCTCTATCGTAAGGACCCAGAGGCGCTATACTCCAGCCCTGCCACCGGAGGGCGACGTCTGAGAGAGGAGGTGTTGTATGAGAACACTGACCCTGACCTGTATGAGAACATGCCTTCGCCCAAGCTGGCCGCCCGCTACTCCCCCAAGCCCAGTCGCCTGGCATCATCCTCCTCCTCCTCTTCCTCCAGCCACTACAAAACCCCTGGCCCTGTCAAATCCAAACTCCTCTCCTCTTCCTCCGCTTCCTCGGCTAACACTAACACTAAAGCCGTTACTCAGGTGACTAACGCACTGCTTTCCTAACATGTATGCTACCCTAACACTGAACTCTTCTCTTTCATATCAAAGGGATAGTTCACCTCAAAGTGTATCAAACATTTTCACACCTAAAAGATGTTGGGACCCTTGTGACATTTCTTGTATTAGACCCAAATGTCATTGACACCCTCGAATTACTTTATGATTTTGGCGTACTGTTTTACTGTATGTAGAGAGGAGGGGATTGGAGAGGGATACTGTATGTAGAGAGGAGGAGATTGGAGAGGGATACTGTATGTAGAGAGGAGGGGATTGGAGAGGGATACTGTATGTAGAGAGGAGGGGATTGGAGAGGGATACTGTATGTAGAGAGGAGGAGATTGGAGAGGGATACTGTATGTAGAGAGGAGGGGAT
>NC_074675.1:48598796-48628796 GCF_029448725.1 Salvelinus fontinalis
TCCCTCCTTCCCCCTCCCCCTAATCCCTCCTTCCCCCTCCCCCTAATCCCTCCTTCCCCCTCCCCCTAATCCCTCCTTCCACCCAATCCCTCTTTTTCCCTAAACCTTCCTTCCCCCTCCTCCTAATCCCTCCTTCCACCCAATCCCTCGTTTTCCCAAATCCCTCTTTACCCCTCCCCCTAATCCCTCCTTCTCCCCTTCTCTCCTCCCCTTCCATTACCCATTTCCCCACACTGTTTGGGTTTAATGGTGTGAAAGTACACTATATATACAGAAGTATGTGGACAGCCCTTCAAATGAGTGGATTCAGCTATTTCAGCCACACCCGTTGCCGACAGGTGTATAAAATTGAGCACAGAGCCATACAATCTCCATAGACAAACATTGGAAGTAGAATGGCCTTACTGAAGAGCTCAATGACTTTCAACGTGGCACCGTCATAGGATGCCACCTTTCCAACAAGTCAGTTCGGCAAATGACTTCCCTGCGAGAGCTGCCCCGGTCAAGTGCTGTTATTGTGAAGTGGAATCTTCTAGGAGCAACAACGGCTCAGCCGTGAAGTGGTAGGCCACATAAGCTCACAGAATGGGACCGCCGAGTGCTGAAGCGCGTAGTGCGTATAAACCGTCTCTCCTCGGTTACAACACTCACTACCGAGTTCCACACTGCCTCTGGAAGCAACGTCAGCACAAGAACTGTTCGTCGGGAGCTTCATGAAATGGGTTTCCATGACCGAGCAGCCGAACACAATCCTAAAATCACCACGCACATTGCCAAGTGTCGGCTGGAGTGGTGTAAAGCTCACCGCCATTGGACTGGAGCAGTGGAAACACATTCTCTGTAGTGATGAATCACGCTTCACCGTCTGGCAGTCTGACGGAATAATTTGAGTTTGGTGGATGCCAGGAGAGCGCAACCTGCCCCAATGCATAGTGCCAACTGTAAAGTTTGGTGGATGAGGAATAATGGTCTGGGGCTGTTTTTCATGGTTTGGGCCCCTTAGTTCCAGTGAAGGGAAATCTTAATGCTACAGCATACAATGACATTCTAGACGAGCAACAACAGCTCAGCCGTGAAGTGGTAGGCCACACAAGCTCAAAGAACGGGACCGCCTAGTGCATTTCTGTGCTTCCAACTTTGTGGCAACAGTTTGGGGAAGGCCCTTTCCTGTTTCAGCTTGACAATGACCCCTGTGCACAAAGCGAGGTCCATACAGAAATGGTTTGTCAAGATTGGTGTGGAAGAACTTGACTGACTTGCACAGAGCCCTGACCTCAACCTCATCGGACACCTTTGGGATGAATTGGAACGCCGACTGCGAGCCAGGCCTAATCGCACAACATCAGTGTCCGACCTCACTAATACTCTTGTTGCTGAATAGAAGCAAGTCCCCGCAGCAATGTTCCAACATCTAGTGGAAATCCTTCCCAGAAGAGTGGAGGCTGTTATAGCAACAAAGGGGGGACAAACTCCATATTAATGCCCATGACTTTAGAATGAGATGTTTGACGAGCAGGTGCCCACATACTCTTGTTCATGTAGTGCGTATATATAACTCCTCTCTGGCCTGTAGGTGCAGAGCAGTATAAGTACGGTAAGAACCGTGTGGAGGCGGACGCCAAGATGCTGCAGGCTAAAGAGGAGGAGCTAATAAAGAGAAAGCAGGACATTAGGAACCGTCTGACCCAGCTGAAGAAGGACAGGAAAGACCTGCGCACCGCCATGGAGGCCAGCACCGGTAACAAACACACACACACACACACACACACACACACACACACACACACACACACACACACACACACACACACACACACACACACACACACACACACTGCTTCTACCAAGGTAGAGAGAAGAGGGAGTGAAAGTAGTGTAAGATGGAGAGATGATGGGAGGGTTAAGAGTGAGTGGTGTTTGGTGGAGTTATGGATGGGAGGGTTAAGAGTGAGTGGTGTTTGGTGGAGTTATGGATGGGAGGGTTAGGAGTGAGTGGAGTTATGGATGGGAGGGTTAGAAGTGAGTGGTGTTTGGTGGAGTTATGGATGGGAGGGTAGGGAGTGAGTGGAGTTATGGATGGGAGGGTTGGGAGTGAGTGGTGTTTGGTGGAGTTATGGATGGGAGGGTTAGGAGTGAGTGGTGTTTGGTGGAGTTATGGATGGAGGGTTAGGAGTGAGTGGAGTTATGGATGGGAGGGTTGGGAGTGAGTGGTGTTTGGTGGAGTTATGGATGGGAGGGTTGGGAGTGAGTGGTGTTCGGTGGAGTTATAGATGGGAGGGTTAGGAGTGAGTGGTGTTTGGTGGAGTTATAGATGGGAGGGTTGGGAGTGAGTGGTGTTTGGTGGAGTTATAGATGGGAGGGTTAGGAGTGAGTGGTGGAGTTATGGATGGAGGGTTAGGAGTGAGTGGTGTTTGGTGGAGTTATAGATGGGAGGGTTGGGAGTGAGTGGTGTTTGGTGGAGTTATGGATGGAGGGTTGGGAGTGAGTGGTGTTTGGTGGAGTTATGGATGGGAGGGTTGGGAGTGAGTGGTGTTTGGTGGAGTTATGGATGGGAGGGTTGGGAGTGAGTGGTGTTTGGTGGAGTTATGGATGGGAGGGTTGGGAGTGAGTGGTGTTTGGTGGAGTTATGGATGGAGGGTTGGGAGTGAGTGGTGGAGTTATGGATGGAGGGTTGGGAGTGAGTGGTGTTTGGTGGAGTTATGGATGGAGGGTTGGGAGTGAGTGGTGTTTGGTGGAGTTATGGATGGGAGGGTTAGGAGTGAGTGGTGTTTGGTGGAGTTATGGATGGGAGGGTTGGGAGTGAGTGGTGTTTGGTGGAGTTAGGAGTGAGTGGTGTTTGGTGGAGTTATGGATGGGAGGGTTAGGAGGGAGTGGTGTTTGGTGGAGTTATGGATGGGAGGGTTGGGAGTGAGTGGTGTTTGGTGGAGTTAGGAGTGAGTGGTGTTTGGTGGAGTTATGGATGGGAGGGTTAGGAGTGAGTGGTGTTTGGTGGAGTTATGGATGGGAGGGTTGGGAGTGAGTGGTGTTTGGTGGAGTTAGGAGTGAGTGGTGTTTGGTGGAGTTATGGATGGGAGGGTTAGGAGGGAGTGGTGTTTGGTGGAGTTATGAATGGGAGGGTTAGGAGTGAGTGGTGTTTGGTGGAGTTATGGATGGGAGGGTTGGGAGTGAGTGGTGTTTGGTGGAGTTAGGAGTGAGTGGTGTTTGGTGGAGTTATAGATTGGGGGGTTGGGAGTGAGTGGTGTTTGGTGGAGTTATAGATGGGAGGGTTAGGAATGAGTGGTGTTTGGTGGAGTTATGGATGGGAGGGTTAGGAGTGAGTGGTGTTTGGTGGAGATATGGATGGAGGGTTAGGAGTGAGTGGTGTTTGGTGGAGTTATGGATGGGAGGGTTGGGAGTGAGTGGTGTTTGGTGGAGTTATAGATGGGAGGGTTGTGAGTGAGTGGTGTTTGGTGGAGTTATAGATTGGAGGGTTAGGAGTGAGTGGTGTTTGGTGGAGTTATAGATGGGAGGGTAAGGAATGAGTGGTGTTTGGTGGAATTATGAATGGAAGGGTTGGGAGTGAGTGGTGTTTGGTGGAGTTATGGATGGGAGGGTTGGGAGTGAGTGGTGTTTGGTGGAGTTATGGATGGGAGGGTTGGGAGTGAGTGGTGTTTGGTGGAGTTATGGATGGAGGGTTAGGAGTGAGTGGTGTTTGGTGGAGTTATGGATGGAGGGTTAGGAGTGAGTGGTGGAGTTATGGATGGTGGGTTAGGAGTGAGTGGTGTTTGGTGGAATTATGGATGGAAGGGTTGGGAGTGAGTGGTGTTTGGTGGAGTTATAGATTGGAGGGTTAGGAGTGAGTGGTGTTTGGTGGAGTTATAGATGGGAGGGTAAGGAATGAGTGGTGTTTGGTGGAGTTATGGATGGGAGGGTTAGGAGTGAGTGGTGTTTGGTGGAGTTATGGATGGAGGGTTAGGAGTGAGTGGTGTTTGGTGGAGTTATGGATGGGAGGGTTGGGAGTGAGTGGTGTTTAGTGGAGTTATGGATGGAGGGTTAGGAGTGAGTGGTGGAGTTATGGATGGGAGGGTTAGGAGTGAGTGGTGTTTGGTGGAGTTATGGATGGAGGGTTAGGAGTGAGTGGTGTTTGGTGGAGTTATAGATGGGAGGGTTAGGAGTGAGTGGTGTTTGGTGGAGTTATGGATGGAGGGTTAGGAGTGAGTGGTGTTTGGTGGAGTTATAGATGGGAGGGTTAGGAGTGAGTGGTGTTTGGTGGAGTTATGGATGGAGGGTTAGGAGTGAGTGGTGTTTGGTGGAGTTATAGATGGGAGGGTTAGGAGTGAGTGGTGTTTGGTGGAGTTATGGATGGAGGGTTAGGAGTGAGTGGTGGAGTTATGGATGGGAGGGTTAGGAGTGAGTGGTGTTTGGTGGAGTTATGGATGGAGGGTTAGGAGTGAGTGGTGGAGTTATGGATGGGAGGGTTAAGAGTGAGTGGTGTTTGGTGGAGTTATGGATGGGAGGGTTAAGAGTGAGTGGTGTTTGGTGGAGTTATGGATGGAGGGTTAGGAGTGAGTGGTGTTTAGTGGAGTTATGGATGGAGGGTTAGGAGTGAGTGGTGGAGTTATGGATGGGAGGGTTAAGAGTGAGTGGTGTTTGGTGGAGTTATGGATGGGAGGGTTAGGAGTGAGTGGTGTTTGGTGGAGTTATGGATGGAGGGTTAGGAGTGAGTGGTGTTTGGTGGAGTTATAGATGGGAGGGTTAGGAGTGAGTGGTGTTTGGTGGAGTTATGGATGGGAGGGTTGGGAGTGAGTGGTGTTTAGTGGAGTTATGGATGGAGGGTTAGGAGTGAGTGGTGGAGTTATGGATGGGAGGGTTAGGAGTGAGTGGTGTTTGGTGGAGTTATGGATGGGAGGGTTAGGAGTGAGTGGTGTTTGGTGGAGTTATAGATGGGAGGGTTAGGAGTGAGTGGTGTTTGGTGGAGTTATGGATGGAGGGTTGGGAGTGAGTGGTGTTTGGTGGAGTTATGGATGGGAGTGTTAGGAGTGAGTGGTGTTTGGTGGAGTTATGGATGGAGGGTTAAGAGTGAGTGGTGTTTGGTGGAGTTATGGATGGAGGGTTAGGAGTGAGTGGTGTTTGGTGGAGTTATGGATGGGAGGGTTAGGAGTGAGTGGAGTTATGGATGGAGGGTTAGAAGTGAGTGGTGTTCGGTGGAGTTATGGATGGGAGGGTTAAGAGTGAGTGGTGTTTGGTGGAGTTATGGATGGGAGGGTTAGGAGTGAGTGGTGTTTGGTGGAGTTATGGATGGGAGGGTTAGGAGTGAGTGGTGTTTGGTGGAGTTATGGATGGGAGGGTTAAGAGTGAGTGGTGTTTGGTGGAGTTATAGATGGAGGGTTAGAAGTGAGTGGTGTTTGGTGGAGTTATGGATGGGAGGGTTACGAGTGAGTGGTGTTTGGTGGAGTTATGGATGGGAGGGTTAGAAGTGAGTGGTGTTCGGTGGAGTTATGGATGGAGGGTTAGGAGTGAGTGGAGTTATAGATGGGAGGGTTAGATGTAGGATTGAGGGGTGCAGGATGGAAGAAGGGTTTGGAGGGGGAGAGATGGGAGTCAGATGTTCTTATCCTGACTGACTTCTCAATAAACTACAAATAAAGGTAGGACAGATACTGAGAGTGTATGGTAGTGCTGTGACCCATTCTAAAACCTCCTTCTACCTTTCCTCCTTCACGCAGCTAAGCGTTCCGCTGGGTCCCTGGCAGAGCGGCTGAAAAAGGTGGAGGACGAGTGCAAGCTGAAGGAGGACGAGCGGGTGAGCCTGGAGCTGGAGATGACAGAGGTCAAGGAGAGTCTGAAGAAGGCCCTGAATGGAGGAGTCACTCTGGGACTCACCATCGAGCCCAAGTCTGGCACCTCCAGCCCACAGGTCAGACCTTGGTCACGTTTATTTTATGAATCCCTTTTTACATCAGCAGTTGTTACAAAGGCCCTTACAGATACCCAGCCTAAAACACCAAAGAGCAAGCAATGCGGAGGCAGAAGCACAGTGGATAGGAAAAACTCCCTAGAAGGCAGATACCTAGGAAGAAACCTAGAGAGGAACCATGAAGTCCTGTTCTGGCTGTCTCTACCATGTCCGTGACCCATGGCTGAATCTCAGAACTGTACAATGGCTTCCTTCTCTTGAAAAGTGAACAGACAAAAGCATATTTTTCTTATATAAATTAGCCTAGAAAAAACAATCAATTGAAATGACTAAAACTAAATCAAACCTGTGCAGAAAATATAATTGACCTACATTTATAGTCTCTTCACTGTGTCCAGCTTGATAACAGTCATTTATAGTCTCTTCACTCTGTCCAGCTTGATAACAGTCATTTATAGTCTCTTCACTCTGCCCAGCTTGATAACAGTCATTTATAGTCTCTATACTCTGTCCAGCTTGATAACAGTCATTTATAGTCTCTTCACTCTGTCCAGCTTGATAACAGTCATTTATAGTCTCTATACTCTGTCCAGCTTGATAACAGTCATTTATAGTCTCTACACTGTGTCCAGCTTGATAACAGTCATTTATAGTCTCTTCACTGTGTCCAGCTTGATTACAGTCATTTATAGTCTCTTCACTCTGTCCAGCTTGATAACAGTCATTTATAGTCTCTTCACTGTGTCAATACACCCAACATACTCATGACAAACAGGCTGTTGCAAATGTTTCTGCTGACTCTGAATGGTGTGTATGTGTGTGTCCAGTCCCCAGTGTTGCTGAGGAGTACCGTAGAGAACTCTCCCATCTCCAGCTGTGACACCAGTGACACGGAGAGCTGTTCTACTCTGCCCGTCAACAGTGCCTCCCTCCTCCGCAGAACGACCAATCAGAAACCCTCGGCCGTCCGCGGCCATGTCCTCAAGAAGGCCAAGGTGGGACAGAGTTACGGAGAACACACACCAGTGGAGGCTGGTGGGAGGAGCTATAGGAGGAGGGGTTCATTGTAATTTCTGGAACGGATTAGAATGAATGGAACGGTATCAAACACATCAATCATATGGAAACCACATTTGACTCCATTCCATTCCAGCCCTTACAATGAGCCAATTCTCCTATAGCTCCTCCCACCAGACTCTTCTGACACACACACACACACACACACACACACACACACACACACACACACACACACACACACACACACACACACACACACACACACACTCAAAACACCCTCTGCACTCATTCACCTGTATTACCTCACATCTCTGACACACACACACACACACACACACACACACACACACACACACACACACACACACACACACACACACACACACACACACACACACACACACACACACACTCAAAACACCCTCTGCACTCATTCACCTGTATTACCACACATCTCTGACACACACACACACACACACACACACACACACATCCATTGCCACACATCCCATCCCAGTCTAATGTCTGTACTGAATTTGCGTGTAACTGTCGTATTTGTGTGTATTTGCATGTATATCCACACTCAACTCACTCAATGTTCCCTTTGTTGCAGGAATGGGAGATGAAGACGGGCACATGAGCAACAACTCTCTTCACAACAGTCCTATCTTATTCGCTTTTTATTTTATTTTAACGCGTGTATATATTAATTTAAATCAGTTCATATGGGGGAGAAGGTTGAAGAGGAGTACAAGCATAGCCAAACAGAGAGACGATCAAGACAGTGCTGATTTTTGTCTACTTTATTTCCTGGACATAAAGAACTAGCAGTCTTTTTCTAGCGTACTATTGTGTAATACCATGTCATGTTTCAACTACTCTGTCGTGTCCTTTTGCCCAATCTTGTGTTTTTTTTGTTCGTTATTTTGCAGACATCCACTTTCATACAGTCTCTTGTTGCCTGTTTCTCCGTCACATAAAACAATCAGGTTTCTAAAACTCTTGGGCTTCCAAAATCAAGTGCATATTTATTTGTAAATGTTTCTTAGGTAAATACTAGCATCCTGGTGATTATTTATGTTGATGATATTTAATGCTTGTTGTATTGTATAGCTCCCTCTCTTTAGAACAGGAACTGCACTGTGCCACTAATGTCCACATCATCTGGATCCAGCCGTTAGTATCACTGTTAGGCAATCATCAAACCAGCAATACGCCTACAGTACTGCTAGTCCTTAGTGGTTGATGCCTGGGAGTGGGCCTTTGGAATGCGCCACTCAGTAAAGTGCAGGTCAAACTAAGGCGTGGTGGTGTTCTGGTGAGTTTGGCCACTGGCGTTGGAAAAGTCTTCAACCCCAAGTAATGTAGCCTCTTGTATTTACACTTCTACATCCAGGAGCCTCAGGCCAGCTCTTTTAATCATGCCACTGGTGCACTGTAACCGCGTGGTCTGGTCTCACTCTGTGTGTGTGTGTGCGTTAGTTTGTGTGTGTGTGTGTGTGTGTGTGTGTTAGTTTGTGTGTGTGTGTGTGTGTTAGTTTGTGTGTGTGTGTTGAAATGTCTTGAGGCACATTCCAACCCCATCATTAATACACTGTTAGAAATAGAAGCCCTTGCAGTATGGTCAGAAATACCGTGGGTTCTCCACTTCAACCAGAGACTGTTAACCTGGTTGTGGATTCTTAACTTCCAGTTGCTACTCTAGCAACACGTTTCAGCTCATGCACATCACACACACACACACACACACACACACACACACACACACACACACACACACACACACACACACACACACACACACACACACACACACACACACACACACACACAGACAGACAGACAGACAGACAGACAGACAGACAGACAGACAGACAGACAGACAGACAGACAGACAGACAGACAGACAGACAGACAGACAGACAGACAGACAGACAGACAGACACTTTTATGTAATTTATTTCTAATGGTGTTTTTGATAATGATTTTACCACATCTACAGTACATTGCAAAATATTCCCATATCCACACTGCAAAATATTCCCATATCCACACTGCTCAGTGTAATCTAACCACGGTGCTTTGTAGGGGTGAGACGTAGCATGTTGATGTACTACTGCAAGCAAGCTAAGTTTTTACTATTTTCACTCAAAGGCACGTTTACCTTTAAAACGTCTGGTTTATGGTGCATTTATTGGCCTAGTTGGAATATGAGACTGTGCGTAACAAAAATGGCCGCCAACAGCTGTTTTCAAGTTATCAGTGTACATGTTTGTATCCCTCTTTGCTTCTCTATTCATTCAGATTGAGGTTGGGATTCAATCCCATCGCGGGTTAAATGCATTGTGGTGTTTTAAAGGCAATTGAGTCGACATATCCAGCATTTATCGTGAATGGGATCTTCGCGAACGTGGGAACATTGCCTTAAAAAGCCTCAATGCCTATAACCTGCGATCGGATTGGATCCCGGCCAAAGTCCCACTAGGCTGCGAGTTAGAGCTAGCTCTTCACCACAAGATGAGGGAGAGATGAGGAGAAAGGTTACCAGGGAGAGGAGAAAGGTTACCAGGGAGAGGAGAAAGGTTACCAGGGAGAGGAGAAAGGTTACCAGGGAGAGGAGAAAGGTTACCAGGGAGAGGAGAAAGGTTACCAGGGAGAGGAGAAAGGTTACCAGGGAGAGGAGAAAGAGTTACGCGTCTTGTCCATTTTGGACCCCTTTCTTCGCTGTTTAAACAACTTCAAATCTGAAATGGGCCTCAGAGAGAGATGATGTCACTCAGAAAATGTGAACCCATTGTACCTGTACATAGATTTTTGGGAGGGGACAGGATGGGAGGAGTAGGAGGGGGGGTGTATTGGGTAAAGGGAGTAGGGGAGAAACAACAAAAGAGTGGAAAGGGGAGAAAGGCAGGAGAGTGGGGAGGGGGTTGGGTGTATTGGGTAAAGGGAGTAGGGGAGAAAGGCAGAAGAGTGGGGAGGGGGTTGGGTGTATTGGGTAAAGGGAGTAGGGGAGAGGGGGTTGGGTGTATTGGGTAAAGGGAGTAGGGGAGAGGGGGTTGGGTGTATTGGGTAAAGGGAGTAGGGGAGAGGGGGTTGGGTGTATTGGGTAAAGGGAGTAGGGGAGAGGGGGTTGGGTGTATTGGGTAAAGGGAGTAGGGGAGAAAGGCAGAAGAGTGGGGAGGGGGTTGGGTGTATTGGGTAAAGGGAGTAGGGGAGAGGGGGTTGGGTGTATTGGGTAAAGGGAGTAGGGAGAGGGGGTTGGGTGTATTGGGTAAAGGGAGTAGGGGAGAGGGGGTTGGGTGTATTGGGTAAAGGGAGTAGGGAGAGGGGGTTGGGTGTATTGGGTAAAGGGAGTAGGGGAGAAAGGCAGAAGAGTGGGGAGGGGGTTGGGTGTATTGGGTAAAGGGAGTAGGGGAGAGGGGGTTGGGTGTATTGGGTAAAGGGAGTAGGGGAGAAACAAAAACATTGTTTGTTTTGCACCTTAGACTTTTCTACTCCATTGTACTTCTATTGACAGTCGCCAACTCGGTGACGAACGGCTGTATATAAAAAGTAATAAACCTCTTTACAAATGTTCCCTTTCTCAGGCCTTGTGTTTATTGAAAATTGGTTAACTGTGTATTCGGACTAAATGAAACTCTAAACCCCATGAACATTTTATTCATCTGTATGTTCTCAAAAAACAAAGCATTGAAAGAAATGACCCACATACTCCAAAGTATTGGGACAGTGCCATTTATTGTTGTTTTGTCTCTGTACTCCAGCACTTTGGATTTGAAATGATACAATGACTGAGATGTTAAAGTGCAGACTGTCAGCTTTAATTTGAGGGTATTTTCATCCATATTGGGGGAACCGTTTAGAAATGACAGGACTTGTACATAGTCCCCTCATTTTATGGGACCAAAAGTATTGGGACAAATTCACTTATTTGTATTAAAGTAGTAAAAAAATATAGTATTTGGTCTCATATTCCTAGCACACAATGATTACATCAAGCTTGTGACTCTACAAACTGTTTTGGTTGTGTTTCAGACTATTTTGAATGGTAGATAATGTATTGTGTCACTTTTATTGTAAATAGGAATATATGATTTTTAAACACTTCTACATTAATGTGGATGCTACCACATTAATCTAGCATTTTTGGGGGTATGATATTTATGCCTTTAACTTCCTCACTCATTATTCCTCACTCATTATTCACGATTCATTCAGGATTATAGGTAATCATGATAGCGTCCACATTAATGTGCTACGAATATGGGACCAAATACTAAACTTTTGACTACTTTAATACACAAGTGAATTTCAGTCAATCAAAACATGCTAACTGCTAGCTGATTAAACAACAACATGCTAGTCCCATCAATGCAGGAAGAAACCCAACAACTTGTTTTAGATCTGCTGGGGATTGTCTCAGTTTCATTGGATTCATCTGGATGGGTCTGAAGCGATGGAGGATGACAACCATGTTATCAATTACGCATCAGCTGTCAGAGCAGCTTACCGATCATTGCACCTGTACAAATTTGTGCAGAACGGGCAACGGCCTTTTATCAATGGAATTTGTTCGACTCCTGCATCCTCTCTGGCCTCCTTTTGAAAAAGGTCAAAGGTAATCGAGGAGATGGAAAGTGGATGAGAATGTGCTTGTTTGAAATGACTCTCCTCCTATCGGGCATCATCAGTTTAGAGGGTGGAATCCTAAAATAAATGTATAAAGTGATAAAAACACATTTAGCTAGTCGTGCAAGATGTTATACATAAACAGGTAAGTAGCATGTTGTTTTTAAATGAACAAAAGCTGATTCAAAGTTGGTGTCGCAGATTTCAAAACTCTTCTGCAAATGAACTCTGCTAGGATACAGCTGTGCTTCCTCGCTAAAACTAGGCAATCAAGGAGGGGAGGACAGTCTTCTGTTTGCCTACTAACGAATTGACACACTCCTCGATCACTTATTGGTTTCCGGGCCACGTAGGAGAGAGGTCAGAGTACAGCCACTTCCCAAATGAGAAAAGGTTCATGCCGCTGGGGGTTAAATCCCTGCCTTGTAGCCAAGAGGTCGTAGGTTAGTTCCTCATCTCTTGTTCTTTAAGTTTCTTCAATTGTCGATGTCATAGACAGGTGTTTCAACAGTGAAGGAGTTGGTGGCTTTGGGGTTTGATACCTGCCTTGCTATCAAGCAGTTGTCGGTTTGAGCCTCATCTCTTGTGTTTTAGTGTACATTTCTGCATATATCAATGTCAAACAAACAAAGAGAAGTGCATTTTGTGTTGAAGGAGTCTGTCTAGTTTTTTTTCCCGCTCAGCAATCTTCACACAATACCTCACATTTACATAAGTATTCAGATCCTTTACTCAGTACTTTGTTGAAGCACCTTTGGCAGCGATTACAACCTCAAGTCTTCTTGGGTATGACGATACATGCTTGGCACACCTGTATTTGAGGAGTTTCTCCCATTCTTCTCTGCAGAGCCTCTCAAGCTCTGTCAGGTTGGATGAGGAGCGTCGCTGCACAGCTATTTTCAGGTCTCTCCTGAGATGTTTGATCGGGTTCAAGTCCGGGCTCTGGCTGGGACACTCAAGGACATTCAGAGACTTGTTCCAAGCCCACTCCTGTGTTGTCTTGGTTGTGTGCTTAGGATCGTTTTCCTGTTGGAAGGTGAACCTGCGCCCCAATCTGAGGTCCTGAGCACTCTGGAGCAGCTTTTCATCAAAGATCTATCTGTTCTTTGCTCCATTCATCTTTCCCTCGATCCTGACTAGATTCCCAGTCCATACTGCTGAAAAACATCCCCAAAACATCCCCATACTTCACTGTATGGTGGTGTCAGGTTTCCTCCAGACGTGATGCTTGGCATTCAGGCCAAAGAGTTCAATCTTGGTTTCATCAGACCACATAATCTTGTTTCTCATGGTATGAGAGTTTTAGGTGCCTTTTGGCAAACTCCAAGCATGCTGTCATGTGCCTTTTACAGAGGAGTGGCTTCTGTCTGGCCACTCTACCATAAAGGCCTGATTGGTGGAGTGCTGCAGAGATGGTTGTCCTTCTGGAAGGTTCTCCCATCTCCACACAGGAACACTGGAACTCTGTCAGAGTGACCATCGGGGTGTTGGTTACCTCCCTGACCAAGGCCAGCTCTAGGAAGATTCTCTGTGGTTCCAAACTTCTTCCATTTAAGAATGATGGAGGCCACTGTGTTCTTGGGGACCTTCAAAGCTGCAGCCATTTTTTGGTACCCTTCCGCAGATCTGTGCCTCGACACAATCCTGTCTCAGAGCTCTACGGACAATTCCTTCAACCTTTTTTTTGCTCTGACATGCACTGTCAACTGTGGGACCTTATATAGACAGGTGTGTGCTTTCCAAATCATGTCCACTCAAATGAATTTTCCACAGGTGGACTCCAATAAAGTTGTAGAAACATCTCAAGGATAATCAATGGAAACAGGATGCACCTGAGCTCAATTTTGAGTCTCATAGCAAAGGCTCTGAATATTTATGTAAATTTGGGATTAATGCTTTGCTTTTTCGTTTTTTTGCAAAAATGTATAAATACCTGTTTTCTCTTTGTCGTTATGTGGTATTGTGTGTAGATTGATGAGGAAAAACATTTATTTACTCAATTTTTGAGGCTGTAACGCAACAAAATGTTGAAAAATGGAAGTGGTCTGAATACTTTCCAAAAGCATTGTATATTTGCCATCGACAATTGAAGAAACATACAAAAACCTACCACACTCAAGTGCTGTGCCTGGATATGACACCCTGTGCTTCAGGGCTGAGATCCTTACACCAAAGCCACCAACTCCTTCACACCTAAAATGCTTCTCTTTGTATGTTTGACATCGAGAGTTCTGCAAACCTTCATTAAAGTACAAGAGACGTGGCTCGAACCGATTTTAGTTCTTAGCCAATCAAATCTGCTAATTGGTGATGACATGTTAGTCATTCACTTGATGAAAACCATTCAGTTTGATTTGAACATACCAATCACTCAGTTGGAAGGAGCGAGGTATTGGGAACAGGAGGATTGTTAGTTAAAGCCATTACTAAGTACATATCTACTGTGAGTTGGGTAGGTTTAAAAAAGCATTTATCCCCCCCCCCCCCCCCCCCCCCCCCCCCCCAGCCGTTCCATGTACTTGGTCTCTTCCAGATCTAGCACACCTGATTCCACTAGTCAACTAATCATCAAGCCATTGAAGAAAGTGAAATATTTATTGAGCAGATACAATGATGACAACCAACATGTATATTTAGGGGGAGTGATTTATTCCAGAATGCAGGTTAAGTGCACTACGCTTTCTGTTGAGGATTTCATAGCATTTTTCATTTATTTACCAAAATTCAAACAAACCAAAAAAACATGAATAAAACTGTGAGGTCAACTTCACATGGTCTTAGTCATCAACAGTGAATCTCCTTCACAAATATATTGGATTCTCTTGACCCCCCACCCCCTTCAACAAGGGGTGGACATAATAACAGACGAGACATGGCTAGAAAACTAAGAAGAAGCCAAATATAAGCATATATATGTACAACAGAACATGAAGAACAGGCAGGCCAGTGTGTGTCTGGATGTATCAGGCCTACCATCAGGGATGTAACTCACTCACTGGAAAGCTAGAGATTGACTATGAGCACTGGTCTGTAGACTGGTGTCTCATTCAAAACATCCCTAGCAAGTCTGTATGGCCCAATGTGTGAAGATGGTCCACTTCACTCTAGACTGTACTCTTCATGACTACGTCCTTAGTGCAAATGAAACATCTTGGGATATTTTGAGAAGGGAAGGAAAGTCACTTACCAATGTTATAGATTTGATAATTAGAGATCCAGTTAAACAATGGATGCAACAGAAAGTAGCCTATCTAAAAGTCTATGACACTTAGCTATACACTGAAATATCACAAACTGATACATGAGAAGCAAGCTATGGTATTGAGAAACTCTCACTGTACTGTTATGAGAGGAAACAGTGGAGGAGACCTCCAAAAAAACAACTGGGTATGTTTTGGTATCGGTGTAAAATACTCACACTCACGTGAAGGACTATATACAGTGAGAGGTTGTTCATATATACAAATCTATGTACACAAGACAAATTCTAATGGGGAGAAATACCACCACTAACTCTGCCTAACATAGGCTCAATAATGACAGCCACGCCATCTCCATGACGACGACTTTGTCTCTGGGGAAATGAACTCACGTTGACCTCTGACCCAGGGGGCTATCTTGGGGTCGGGGTCAAACTGTTATTAGTAAATAAACAGAGGAAATGCACAGGAAATGTGGGATTTTGTCGTTTTGATGAGAGGTTTGGCTGGAGTTGTAGTTCATGTTAAATGAGCAGAGGAGAGCCACTTCTTTTTAGGCACCGTGGGGCAAACAATGGCTTTCTAACCGGGGGAGGTGACATGCTGGAAATGTGCTGAAATATCACACAACCACACACCATTCTAAGTGTCACTCGTTTAACCTCACCTGCTCATCAAGTACCATAAACATAAAACAAAGTATACAAATACTTCATCTTTTAAAATAATGATTAAAATATTAATTATTAAAGACCATTCTTATACATTGTTGTATGATGAAAGGAAAACATATGAACAAGGATTGCATGTAAATAATGGTGAATGAAAGAGGATCTTCCCACATGCTTCATTTTAGCTCAACTCAAGTACTTGTATCTGGGATTTATAAACAGAGCAACACCACCCCCTAGTGCCTAAATGTGTAGTTGCGTTCTTCTCACAAAGGCAACCGTGCCTCAGTTCAGACTGCTCCCGCTCCACGTCCTATCCTTCATATAACTTCCCTGCAGATTTAAAGTGGGCGCTCAATCTCATTCTTTCCCGAATAAGAGTATTATTGCATTTGAAGTGTGAGAGAGAAAGAGCCAATTATAAATTGCTTCTCCTAAAAACATGACTTCTCTTCATTTGGTAGTAATGGAGGTGTCAACAACTCGACCTCTCTTTTCTCCACTGCTAAACTATGCCCATCCAGAATGTGTGTGAGAATTATTTTTACCAAACTGTACTTCTCACGGCTATGGCCCGGTCATTGCGTGGTTCTGTTTTGCTGATACTGTGTACGCACCCCACTATCCTCCTACTACTAGTGAACTAGGATACATTACGTTACCAAAAGTATGTGGACATATGGTCATCGAAGATCTCATTCGAAAATCATGTGCATTAATATGGAGTTGGTCCCCCCTTTGCTGCTATAACAGCCTCCACCCTTCTGGGAAGGCTTTCCACTAGATGTTGGAACATTGCTGCGGGGACTTGCTTCCATTCAACCACAAGAGCATTAGTGAGGTCGGGCACTGATGTTGCGCGATTAGGCCTGGCTCGCAGTCGGCGATCCAATTCATCCCAAAGGTGTTCGATAGGGTTGAGGTCAGGCCTCTGTGCAGGCCAGTCAAGTTCTTCCATACCGATCTCGACAAACCATTTCTGTATAGACTTCACTTCGTACACGGGGACATTGTCATGCTGAAACAGGAAAGGGCTTCCCCCAAACTGTTGCCACAAAGTTTGAAGCACGGAAATGCACTAGGCGGTCCCGTTCTGTGAGGTTGTGTGGTCTACCACTTCGTGGCTGAACCATTGTTGCTCCTAGACATTTCCACTTCACAGTAAAATAATTTACAGTTGACCGGGGAAGCTCTAGCAGGGCAGAAATTTGACAAACTGACTTGTTGGAAAGGTGGCATCCAACATTGAAAGTCACTGAGCTCTTCAGTAATGCAATTCTACTGCCAATGTTTGTCTATGGAGATGGTATGACTGTGTGCTCAATTTTATACACCTGTCAGCAACGGGTGTGGCTGAAATAGCCAAATCTACTAATTTGATGGGGTGTCCACATACTTTTGTATATACAGTGCATTTGGAAAGTATTCAGACCCCTTGACTTTTCCCACATTTTGTTACCTTACAGCCTTATTCTAAAATTGATTAAATGCATTTTTTTCCTCGTCAATCTACACACAATACCCCATTAAGACAAAATGAAAACAGTATTTTAGAAATGTTTGCAAATGTATTCAAATAAAAAACAAAAATACCTTTTTTACATAAGTATTCAGAGCCTTTGCTATGTGACTCAAAATTGAGCTCAGGTGCATCCTGTTTACATTGATCATCCTTGAGATGTTTCTACAACTTTATTGTAGTCCACCTGTGGTAAATTCAATTGATTGGACATGATTTGGAAAGGCACACACCTGTCTATATAAGGTCCCACAGTTGACAGTGCATGTCAGAGCAAAAACAATGCCATGAGGTCGAAGGAATTGTCCATAGAGCTCCGAGACAGGATTGTGTCGAGGCACAGATCTGGGGAGGGGTACCAAAACATTGAAGGTCCCCAAGAACACAGTGGCCTCATTCTTAAATAGAAGAAGTTTGGAACCACAGAGACTCTTCCTAGAGCTGGCCGCCCGGCCAAACTGAGCAATCGGGGGAGAAGGTCCTTGGTCAGGGAGGTGACCAAGAACCTAATGGTCACTTTGACAGTGCTCCAGAGTTCCTCTGTGGAGATAGGAGAACCTTCCAGGACAACCATCTCTGCAGGACTCCCCTAATCAGGCCTTTATGGTAAAGCCACTCCTCAGTATATGGCACCTAAAGGACTCTCAGACCATGAGAAACAAGATTCTCTGGTTTGATGAATCCAAGATTGAACTCTTTGGCCTGAATGCCAAGTGTCACATCTGGAGGAAACCTGGTACCATCTTTAAAGTGACGCATGGTGGTGGCAGCATCGTGCTGTGGGGACGTGGAGACTAGTCAGGATTGAAGGAAAAATCAACGGAGCAAAGTACAGAGAGATCCTTGATGAAAACCTGCTCCAGAGCACTCAGGACCTCAGACTGGGGCGAAGGTTCACCTTCCAACAGGAAAATGACCCTAAGCACACAGCCAAGACAACGCTGGAGTGGCTTCGGGACAAGTCTCTGAATGTCCTTGAGTGGCCCAGCCAGAGCTCGGATTTGAACCCAATCGAACATCTCTGGAGAGAGCTGAATAGCTGTGCAGCGGCGTTCCCAATCCAACCTGACAGAGCTTGAGAGGATATGCAGGGAACAATGGGAGAAATTCCTCAAATACAGCTGTGCCAAGCTTGTACCGTCATACCAAAGAAGACTTGAGGTTGTAATCGCTGCCAAAGGTGCTTCAACAAAGTACTGAGTAAAGGGTCTGAAAAAAAATGACAACCTGTTTTTGCTTTGTCATTATGGGGTATTGTAATGTCATTATGGGATATTGTGATGTCATTATGGGATATTGTGATGTCATTATGGGGTATTGTGTGTAGATTGATGAGGGAAAAACACTATTCAATCCATTTTAGAATAAGGCTGCAACGTAACAACATTGTGAAAAAGTCAAGGAGTCTGAATACTTTCCAAATGGACTGTATAGCGTATCTGGAAACTACCTGGTGAGAGTCAGTGAAAGACGAGTCTTACAGTCCCGAGCGTTCTAAATAGCAGGCCAGTAGGCGGGGCGTTCTCTGTGATGTCACCGGATTTCTCTTTTCTCACTGGGTGGCGTCCAATCAGTCTCTGAGGGGTTTAGCCAATGAGAACACACAGAGCAGTCATGACACTGGGTATAAGGACACAAGGACACTGGGTGCAAAGGACACTGGTGCAAAGGACACTGGGTGCAAAGGACACTGGGTAAAAAGCAGAGTTGGCCCACACCCCCGATGTTACAGTAACACAGTGGAGGACGGGATAGAGGGACGAGCAGAACGGAGGATAAGTGTCCCTCTGAGCGAGAGACGGAAACGAGGGAGCAAGGGGCCGTGGAGAGGGGGAGAGGAATCAGAGAGGAGAGGAGAGAGAGGGACTAATGCTAGACTGTAGTACTGTGGTGCTTTCTCTCTTCCTCTGTACGGGGAGCGGTGGATTGGTTGGTCAGACAGAGAGACAGAGGAGGAAGGCAGAGTAGAGTTCCCTATGCTCGTTAGCATGGCTAGCTGGTTAGCGTGTCCGTGTTCAGCCATCAGCTGGTCAGGTAACTGTGCAGCTCTCTGGAGTTGATGCTCAGGACCACGCCCGAGTGGTTACCTAGAAACAAGGAGAGAGAGGAGGTAGTGTGACCAGAGTTGAGGGTCGGTTGCTTTTAAAAGAGAAAATACCACCTGCTTCTTTATCTTGCAACATTAAAGCATGTCCTTGATTATTCTTTTCTCGTTGACTGGATGACTGGTTGGTTATCTTTTAACCAAACCAGAGCTCTGATTTTAATTAATATTTCCCATTGATATAGGTATTTGAATGCTTAAAATGTTTTACCTTTAATTCACAATATCATTAGGAATTTAGTAGCTTTTATGAATAATACAATAGCAAATAGGGAATACCTTGCATTGTTAGCTGTTCTGTTAACTGCCTGGGCTCGTGAGTGGTAACAGGCTGTTCTGTTAACTGCCTGGGCTCGTGAGTGGTAGCAGGCTGTTCTGTTAACTACCTGGGCTCGTGAGTGGTAACAGGCTGTTCTGTTAACTACCTGGGCTCGTGAGTGGTAACAGGCTGTTCTGTTAACTACCTGGGCTCGTGAGTGGTAGCATGCTGTTCTGTTAACTACCTGGGCTCGTGAGTGGTAACAGGCTGTTCTGTTAACTACCTGGGCTCGTGAGTGGTAGCATGCTGTTCTGTTAACTACCTGGGCTCGTGAGTGGTAACAGGCTGTTCTGTTAACTACCTGGGCTCGTGAGTGGTAACAGGCTGTTCTGTTAACTACCTGGGCTCGTGAGTGGTAGCAGGCTGTTCTGTTAACTACCTGGGCTCGTGAGTGGTAACAGGCTGTTCTGTTAACTACCTGGGCTCGTGAGTGGTAACAGGCTGTTCTGTTAACTACCTGGGCTCGTGAGTGGTTGCAGGCTGTTCTGTTAACTACCTGGGCTCGTGAGTGGTAACAGGCTGTTCTGTTAACTACCTGGGCTCGTGAGTGGTAGCAGGCTGTTCTGTTAACTACCTGGGCTCGTGAGTGGTAACAGGCTGTTCTGATAACTACCTGGGCTCGTGAGTGGTAGCAGGCTGTTCTGTTAACTACCTGGGCTCGTGAGTGGTAGCAGGCTGTTCTGTTAACTACCTGGGCTCGTGAGTGGTAACAGGCTGTTCTGTTAACTACCTGGGCTCGTGAGTGGTAGCAGGCTGTTCTGTTAACTACCTGGGCTCGTGAGTGGTAACAGGCTGTTCTGATAACTACCTGGGCTCGTGAGTGGTAGCAGGCTGTTCTGTTAACTACCTGGGCTCGTGAGTGGTAACAGGCTGTTCTGTTAACTACCTGGGCTCGTGAGTGGTAACAGGCTGTTCTGTTAACTACCTGGGCTCGTGAGTGGTAGCAGGCTGTTCTGTTAACTACCTGGGCTCGTGAGTGGTAACAGGCTGTTCTGTTAACTACCTGGGCTCGTGAGTGGTAGCAGGCTGTTCTGTTAGTAGTAGTGGGGGTTAGTCCTAATCCTGATCAGGGAACAGAAGGCGGGGCTACCTTCTGCGTTACCTAGAGTCTGCGAGTCCAGGTCGTCGTCGATAAACTCCTCCCCCTGGATGATGTGCTGCGTGTCCTCACTGTGATTGACAGGGCTGGTCATCTCCTGCTCCTTCTCGTTGTGCATCTGGGCGTACACGTTCCGGCCGGGCAGCTTTCTGAAAAACAGCGGAGGATAGGCATCCTCAGTCCTAAGCCAAGGACTGTGGGATTTGTAGTTTTGATAAAAGGTTTGGATGGAGTTGTAGTTCATGTTAATGAGTGACAAATTGTGGACTTTGTGCATCGGATGCAAAGTATGTGCTATTGGTGTAACTGGTGAACAAAAGACAAATCATGCACAACATATTCATGTAGAATCTAGATTAATCAAGTACATTTAGGTATTCTATAGACAGTGTATATATATATATATATATATATATATATATATATATATATATATATATACAGTTATGTATTCACCTACTGTATCTTGATACATGCAGTTATGTTTTCATCTGTAGTCATGGTTATATTTTCATCTGTAGTCATGGTTATGTTTTCATCTGTAGTCATGGTTATGTTTTCATCTGTAGTCATGGTTATGTTTTCATCTGTAGTCATGGTTATGTTTTCATCTGTAGTCATGGTTATGTTTTCATCTGTAGTCATGGTTATGTTTTCATCTGTAGTCATGGTTATGTTTTCATCTGTAGTCATGGTTATGTTTTCATCTGTAGTCATGGTTATGTTTTCATCTGTAGTCATGGTTATATTTTCATCTGTAGTCATGGTTATGTTTTCATCTGTAGTCATGGTTATATTTTCATCTGTAGTCATGGTTATGTTTTCATCTGTAGTCATGGTTATATTTTCATCTGTAGTCATGGTTATGTTTTCATCTGTAGTCATTGTTATATTTTCATCTGTAGTCATGGTTATGTTTTCATCTGTAGTCATGGTTATGTTTTCATCTGTAGTCATGCTACGCTTCAGAGGAGGACTGGCCAGTTGTCACGTTCCTGACCTGTTGTCTGTTATTTTTGTATGTGTTTAGTTGGTCAGGGCGTGAGCTGGGGTGGGCATTCTATGTTTTGTGTTTCTATGTTTAGGTCGTTGGTAATTAGCCTTATTCGGTTCTCAATCAGAGACAGGTGTTTGACGTTTCCTCTGATTGGGAACCATATAAAGGTAGGGTGTTCACACTGTTTGTTTGTGGGTGGTTGTCTTCCGTGTCTGTATGTATGTTCGTACCACACGGGACTGTAGCGTTTTTGTTTGTAGTCTATACCTGTTCGTGCGTTCTTCGTGTTATTTTGTAACTTCTCTAGTTCAGGTCTGTCTTCGTTCGTTTTGTTATTTTGTAATTATTCCAAGTGTTGTTTCGTGTTCGTGTTCGTCGTTTAATAAATTCATTATGTTTTCTAAACCCGCTGCATGTTGGTCTGATCCCTACTCCTCCTCTTCGGATGAAGAGGAGGAGAACAAGCGTTACACCAGTCTAGTGCCCAGGGCATATCTCAGATATGTAAGTCTAAAGTAGCCTGGTCCCAGATCTGTTTGTGCTTGTCATTGTCGAGTGAAATCATGTTTTGCATGAGAATTCCATAAGTAGTTGGCAAGAGCGCAGCAACAAACTGGCAGCCATGCAGGCTACGTCTATAAGACCCACCTCTTGAACTTGTAGAGGATGAAGGATCCGGTAGCGAGGAGGCTGATGAGGAAGATGACAGCCAGAGCCCAGACTCCAGGACCTGCCACTCCACCCTGAGAACCTGCAGGGGAGAAAGACAACACACACACACATTATGATATGACAAACACAGACAGGAACACACACACACACACAAACAGGAACACACACACACACACACACACACACACACACACACACACACACACACACACACACACACACACACACACACACACACACACAAACTAAGGACCCCTATACCAGGCGACCCTGAAAATGGTCGTAGACTCCAGCCACCCTCGTCATAGACTGTTCTCTCTGTTACCGCATGGCAAGCGGTACCGGAGTGACAAGTCTAGGTCCAAGAGGCTTCTAAACAGCTTCTACCCCCAAGCCATAAGACTCCTGAACATCTAATCAAATGGCTAACCAGTCTATTTGCACTGCCCCCTCTTTTATGCTGCTGCTACTCTCTGTTATTATTTATGCATAGTCACTTTAATAATTCTACTTACATGAACATATATCCTCAATTACCTCAACTAACCGGTGCACATTGACTCCGGTAACCCCTGTATATAGCCTCGCTATTGTTATTTTACTGCTGCTCTTAAATTATTTGTTACTTTTATTTCTTACTTTTTTAGGTATTTTAAAACAGCATTGTTGGTTATGGGTTTGTAAGTAAGCATTTCACTGTAAGGTTGTGTTCGGCGCATGTAACAAATACAATTTGATTTGATTTGAAAAAGGCACCATTATGAAATGACACACACACACACACACACACACACACGCATAGACAACTCACATCAGATGGGAAATGAACACAGGGTAGGTAACACACACACACACACACACACACACACACACACACACACACACACACACACACACACACACACACACACACACACACACACACACACACACACACACACACACACACACACACACACACACACACACACCTCCTGTGGATGTGGTTCCCTGAGAAACAAACAATATTATAGCTTCCATGTCACAATAAACCCCAACTGAATGCTAACAGTCCATTCCACTCCGCTTCAAGAAACACACCACAGTGTTCAACAGACAACACACACCACAGTGTTCAACAGACAACACACACCACAGTGTTCAACAGACAACACACACCACAGTGTTCAACAGACAACACACACCACAGTGTTCAACAGACAACACACACCACAGTGTTCAACAGACAACACACACCACACGGTCAGGAGAAGAGATCCGGAACCAAACTGTCCAAGAAAAGGCCAAGTTCAAAAGGAAACGGAATAGATTAGAAACATATTGTTTACCACTGCAGATATTGTGAAAAAATATCTAACATTTTAGCAATTTAGTAGGTAAAAACTTAGGGAAATAACACTGAAAGCAGAGAGCATGTAACAGGAACCCACAACCAATCAGATTGGAGGAAATGTAGGCTCCTTTGGAGAAAGCAGGAAGTAAAAGTGAGAAAAAAGTTTGTGTGGGGTGACTAATCGTTCTCCGTCGCTCTCGTGGACGACTCATTAGCTACTAGTCCTTTGAAACAGATTGATAAAAAACGAAATTATCCATTCATAGTCAACATGAAACCAAATAATGAAATGGAGAAATGATCTATTATGAAATCATATTTACAACATCACAATGGCATGATTACAGGAATTGGAACGGTAATACAGGATGCTTAGTTACCTGCGTTAGGGTCAGCTAGCGTCACCAACACCTGTAGACCTCCTCGTACGATGAAGCTAACGTTGTTGTCGCTGAAGGCCTGCTTGATGGCAGGGATACGCTGTGGAAGAAATGTAAAACACAACCATACACAGAGGTAAATCACTGCAGAGAGTGACATTTATTTTACTCTACCAATATGTATCTGCTGTCAACTGTGGCAGTTGTGAAAAAAGTCAACAGTTGAACGAGTTGCAGATGTAATTGAAAATAAAAAATGTTTTCATTATTAATTAGGCTATTTTCTCTTGAACCATGTGGTTTATCTACTAGAAACTCAGGGACAATATGGACACAGATATAAAAAGTGAATACTATTTATGAATCAGGATTGGGGTCGATTCCATTTCAATTCCAGTCAATTCAGGAAGTACACTAAAATTCCAATTCCAATTCTTTTCAATGAGGAAAAAATGGAATTTGAATTGGAGTTTGGTTTTATTTTTCAATTGACTGGAATTTAAATGAAATTGACCCAAATCCTGATATGATTTTTTTTTACAGAGTTATTCAAGTATAAATGAACTAAGTTACGATAGATTGCCATAGATGTTCAGTTAATTACCAAAATTACTGAAGATTCTGGCAACTTTAGTAATTTACCGGTAGCTTTGGAACCCTAAGTGAGACTACAGTGTGTCACTTAGTTAGGTAGTGTGCGTGTGTACTAGTGTACCTTATCCACAAACACGCTCCTCTTAGCACGCTGGCTCTCTGGTGGGAGAACGTACAGGTCAGCTGTGGTGGGCAGGCCCCGCTTCACCATGGTTACCAGGGACTCCTGGGGGATACCTGTGATCTGGGGGTCAAAGGTCATAGTCAAAAACTACCCCTTATGGGACTTGTGTCCCCTGTTACGACCTGGTTCATGTTCAAACTAACAAGTTCAGGTAGACCCTCCTCCATATCCAAATATTTTTTTCTCCAAATTTCATTATTATCATCTATATCAAATAGAATCATTTAACATATTGAGGCCAATGCAGATACTATCATGATGTATCCTGAAGAATAGAGTGGTCGTGTTACGTCACAGCATCTGGTCATGTATGAGGTGAGTACAGTAGACCCACCTTTGCCAATATCTTGGTGACCACCTGACCCACGTCCTCCCTCCACTCTGGAATGTTCGGGTTGAGGCGGTCCAGGTTACTGCTGAAGGCCAGGGGGATTACCTGGAAACGGTCTGGGATCAAATAGAACACACAGGAAGTCAACACTAAAGGCAACCATTTCGGGTTACAACATTCAGATGAACAATAATGGAAGCCTCCATATTAATGACACCATATTCATTTCTACTGTTTGGAGGCTTGAGAATAAGTCAACCGTTTCTCATTATCCTACAACGCCTGCTTCTGCAGTATGTTTCTTCTGTATCATCAGTTCTCTCGGGGGTAAGATAATACAGTACATTTCTGCTCAGTTAGCATTCTCTCATGACTAAATCAAACTCCTCTATGGACATCGTTACCCAGTGACACAGCAGCACATGACATCATGGAGAACCCAGGAACTGGAGCTATTAGAAACAAAAAAATAAGTAGGTCTGAAGACGAAAAATAAAGGAAATTCACAGTGAGCACCACAATGCCTACTCCACCGATGCTCTACCGAGGTTTCCCTGTTCACAGCTTAGCTGTAGCCGGAGCTACAGTATGTTGGACTATCGTGAGTCCCACAATGTGTATGCAGGTTGCTTAGGGTATCAAACAGCCTAGCTAGGACAACGGTAGACAGTGTCCGTCGCTCCTCAAAAACTCTGATGATACTTTTATTTCCCTTTTGCTTTTGACCCATAGACAATCAGGGGAAACGCAGAATTTCAAAAGTGTCACACAATTGGAGGGCGATTTGTAGACTGCAATCACACCCTGTCCATTGCCACTCAACAATGCTTTTTATGAGCCACCTAATCATTTTAAATAAGCATACCCGTGCACCGTCATAGGATGCCACCTTTCCAACAAGTCAGTCTGTCAAATTTCTGCCCTGCTAGAGCTAGGAGCAGCTAGGAGCAACAACAGCTCACAGAACGAGACTCCCGAGTGCTGAAGCGCGCAGTGTGTAAAAATTGTCTGTCCTAGGTTACAACTCTCACTACCGAGTTCCAAACTGCCTCTGGAAGCAACTTCAGCACAAGAGCTGTTCATCAGGAGCTTCATGAAATGGGTTTCCATGGCCGAGCGGCCGCACACAAGACTAAGATCACCACGCGCAACGCCAAGCGTTGGCTGGAGTGTAGCACACCGCCATTGGACTCTGGAGCAGTGGAAACGCCTTCTCTGGAGTGATGAATCACGCTTCACCATCTGGCAGTCCTACGGACAAATCTGGGCTTAGCAGATGCCAGGAGGACGCTACCTGCCCGAATGCATAGCGCCAAATGGAAAGATTGGTGGAGGAGGAATAATGGTCTGAGGCTGTTTGTCATGGTTTGGGCTAGGCCCCTTAGTTCCAGTGAAGGGAAGTTTTAACGCTACAGCATTCGACATTCTAGACACTTCTGTGCTTCCAACTTTGTGGCAACAATTTGGGGAAGGCCCTTTCCTGTTTCAGCATGACAATGCCCCAGTGCACAAAGCGAGGTCCATACAGAAATGCTTTGTCAATATCGCTGTGGAAGAACTTGACTGGCCTGTACAGAGCCCTGACCTCAACCCCATCGAACACCTTTGGGATGAGTTGGAGCCCGGCCTAATCGACTACATCAGTGCCCAACCTCACTAATGCTTGTGGTTGAATGGAAGCAAGTCCCTGCAGTACTGTTCCAACATCTAGTGGCAAGAAGAGTGGAGTCTGTTATAGCAGCAAAGGGGAGACCAACACCATATTAATTCCCATTATTTTGGAATGAGATGTTCGACGAGCAGGTGTCCACATACTTTTGTTCATGCAGTGTACCGTTTATCTTCTTAAAATCAGATTTTAAGCCTAACCCTAACCTCCTTCCTAACCTTACCACACTGCTAACCTTAACCCTAACCTTAACCTTTTATAAACATCTGTTGCACCTACAAAAACATATTCAGTCCAAATGGATCTAAGTCTAATGGTCACCTTACTGGTCACTGTACCTAGTTTTAATTCGACGTCTAGAATTTGAGCTAGGTTTGGGAGAAAAAAATAGTCTGACGACCCTAATGCTAACGATCCTGTCAAAAATACAGTATAGTGGTTCTCGGTAACGGCCAGACGGATCATGACGAGGGGTGGGGAGTGTGTTGTGTACCTCAATTCAAGTTGGTTTGTGAATGTTCATAGATTTTTAGTGGCATATTGAATTTAACATTGAGCTCCAACCAATACTAACAAGTAATTCATATAATAACACCATAAATGGTTGATGTACAGCTGGGTTTGCAAAGCTACTGGTAGTTTAACAAAGTTACCGGAATCATCAGTAATTTTGGTAGTTAACAGAAAATCTATGGCAATCTATCGTAACTTTGGTAATTTATACTTGAATAACTTGTAAAAAATGCATTCATTTATATCTGTGTCCACATTGTCCATGAGTTTCTAGTAGAGAAAATAGGCTAATTAATGAAAATAGCATCTCATCAACAATTAACTCTGAAACTCGTCCAGCTAATGGCTTTTTTCACAACTGCCACCAGTTTGATGGCAAAACATTGACAACAAAGACATATTGACATAGTAAAATAAAAACAAGTGTATAAAATATAAATTTATATAAAGGATATGTCATGCTGAACACTCATATTAAACACCAATGGTATTCACAAATTTATATTTAGGATAAGGTTTTACAGCTTTGTCATTACATTTTTTATTTGAAATTGTAATTATTTATTTGACATATTTTACATGTGATAAGGCCACACCTAGGGCCAGAGATAATTACAGACACCTGCAAAAATCTGAAATACTCTAAAGGGCCACTAGATGTCTTGTGATAGATTACATAAAATCCTTGAAAGATACAAAAATTCTGGTATATATCAATAATAATTAGCACTGTAATGTTCCCTCTCTCTTACCGTAGACGTGAACGTTCTTGGTGTCCTGCACCATGGAGCGTCCGTTAGAGGCCTGGACGGTGACAGACACCTCTCCTTCCTCAGGGAACCTCGTTATCAGACTGTTCCCCAGGGACATCTTGGGCTGAATGGGACCCATTGAAATACATTGATTCGTTCACCGGTGCTGAGCTTAGCTTTAGCACCATTCACAAAGAGCATCTAGCCTACGGCTCAGATCAACCCTTGAGGTTTAGCTTCCATCACCTACTGGAGAAACATTTAAACCTGTAGGTTGTCTGTGTGAGATGTGTGTTAGTACACATCACCTGTAGGGTGTGTGTGTGTGTGTGTGTGTGTGTGTGTGTGTGTGTGTGTGTGTGTGTGTGTGTGTGTGTGTGTGTGTGTGTGTGTGTGTGTGTGTGTGTGTGTGTGTTACCTGTAGGTTGTGTGTGTGCAAGGTGTGTGTGCAAGGTGTGTGTGTGTGTGTGTGTGTGTGTGTGTGTGTGTGTGTGTGTGTGTGTGTGTGTGTGTGTGTGTGTGTGTGTGTGTGTGTGTGTGTGTGTGTGTGTGTGTGTGTGTGTGTGTGTGTGTTAGTATGCATTACCTGTAGGTTGTGTGTGTGTAAGGTGTGTGTTAGTATACATTACCTGTAGGTTGTCTGTGTGTGTGTGTAAGGTGTGTGCTAGTATACATTACATGTAGGTTGTGTGTGTGTGAGGTGTGTGTCAGTATACATTACCTGTAGGTTGTCTCCTATCCACCAGTAGAAGACAGTCAAGTTGGCCTCAAAGGGAAGCACCACAGCTGTCAGGTTGACTTCCTGGTTAATCCCGGCGATGGGAACTACTTCTAGGTGAACTTCCTGTAGAGGGGCTGTGACCTGGATATATATGGTGGCCTGGTCGTGTCCGGCAACGTTCTCGGCCTTGACGGTGACACGGTAGACTCCCTGCTGTTTGTAGCGGTGCTGGATGGGTTCGTCTGTCACCGTCAGGTTCTGGTAGATGGCCCTCATCCCGTCCCCCAGATCCACCTGGTACTTAGTGCTGCTGGTGTCACCCTGGGTGAGGGAGGAGGTACAGGAAGAGAACGTCACTGAACTGAGAACTGGGATAAACTAATGCTCTATTTCATCTAGTTGCAGTTATAAGGAGTCACGTGTGAGTCATCATAAACTTGCATCCGGAAAACAGAGGGGAAATCTCTTAACTGGCTATTGTTACAATCACACAGACAAAGTCACAAAAACACCCACATTTACTACACACAGCCACACACAACTACCCCACCGCCAGGATTTGCTCTAAATTCTGACTTAAGTAAACAGTACCTGCTCCTGGTGGACGATGAAGGTGATGTCATCACCAGGCGCCACAGCCAGCATCTGTCCTTTGATGCCTAGCTGGAGGCCTCTGGGCGGCAGCAGAGGACAGGTGTGCTGCTTGGCGCTCTGCTGCTTGTTCACTCCCCCCTCACACAAGTTGGACACAACCTTCCTGTACCTGCAACACAGCCGTACCAACGTCAGAAAACAGGGAGACTTGTGGTGTAGTATAGGTAGGGTAGAGACGGGTGTACTAAAACAATCATTATGGGTTTTCCTTTCATTGCGATAAGGTAGGGAGAGGGAGAGTGGTGAGAGCAATGTGTATATGTTAGGGTTAGGGTTAGGTTTAGGCTTAGTGGTTAGGTTTAGGCTTATTGGTTAGGGTTAGGTTAAGGTTTAGGCTTAGTGGTTAGGTTTAGGTTTAGTGGTTAGGTTTAGGGTTAGGGTTAAGGTTAGAATGAGGGTTTGGGGTTACGGTTTGGTTTATGTTAAGGAATAGAGGTTAGGAAAAAAGGATTTTCAATTGGAATCAATTGGATAGGATAGTAAAACAAACATCTGTGTGTGTGTGTGTGCACCAGAAGTCCCCACGAAAATTTGACCAACTGGGGACATTTTGTTGGTCCCCACAAGGTGTGTAGGGTGCCGTCTTTCGGATGGGACGTTAAACGGGTGTCCTGACTCTCTGAGGTCATTAAAGATCCCATGGCACTTATCGTAAGAGTAGGGGTGTTAACCCCGGTGTCCTGGCTAAATTCCCAATCTGGCCCTCAAACCATCATGGTCACCTAATAATCCCCAGTTTACAA
>NC_074675.1:48633796-48635788 GCF_029448725.1 Salvelinus fontinalis
ACCCATTCTAACAGGATTTAACCCGTTCTAATAGGATTTAACCTATTCTAATATGATTTAACCCGTTCTAACAGGATTTAAACCATTCTAATAGGATTTAACCCATTCTAATAGGATTTAACTCATTCTAATAGGATTTAACCCATTCTAACAGGATTTAACCCATTCTAACAGGATTTAACCCATTCTAACAGGATTTAACCCATTCTAACAGGATTTAACCCCTTCTGACAGGATTTAACCCATTCTGATAGGATTTAACCCATTCTAATAGGATTTAACCCATTCTAATAGGATTTAAACCATTCTAATAGGATTTAACCCATTCTAACAGGATTTAACCCATTCTAATAGGATTTATTTATTATTATTTATTTTTTTACCTTTATTTAACTAGGCAAGTCAGTTAAGAACAAATTCTTATTTTCAATGACGGCCTAGGAACAGTGGGTTAACTGCCTGTTCAGAGGCAGAACGACAGATTTGTACCTTGTCAGCTCGGGGATTTGAACTTGCAACCTTCCGGTTACTAGTCCAACGCTCTAACCACTAGGCTAAGGATTTAAACCATTCTAATAGGATTTAACCCATTCTAACAGGATTTAACCCATTCTAACAGGATTTAACCCCTTCTGACAGGATTTAAACCATTCTGATAGACAGCAAATTACTTTCTATTGTGAATGGTGGACGTCAGCCCACAAATAAGATGCTGTTGTGTTATCCCCACTCTCCCTCTCTCTCTCCCCTCCTCTCGCTCTCTCTCCCTCCCACTCTCTTTCCCCTCCTCTCTCTCTCTCTCTCCCTCCCCCTCTCAATCTATACCTTCCCCTCTCTCTCTCCCCTCCTCTCTCTCTCCCCTCCTCTCTCTCTCTCTCTCTCTCTCTCTCTCTCTCTCTCTCTCTCTCTCTCTCTCTCTCTCTCTCTCTCTCTCTCTCTCTCTCTCTCTCTCTCTCTCTCTCTCTCTCTCTCTCTCTCTCTCTCTCTCCATCTAGCATGTGACAAGTCACAGTTTTTACCTCCCAAGGTTCTTGTCATTAGTATGTGAAGAGGACTCTCTCCCTTCCAGCCTGTCCTTGCTGCTAAGTCCCTGGTCAAAGAGTCTTCCACCTTCAAAAATGGAAGTCAGTTGTCCCCTACACGTAAATATACATTTGTACATTTCAGCTCTTATCCAGAGCGACTTCCAGGAGCAATTAGGGTTAATTGCCTTGCTCAAGGGAACATTGACAGATTTCTTACCTAGTCTACTCGAGTATTCAAACCAGTAACCTTTCGGTTAATGTACCAACGATAGGCTACCTGCCGCACCGGAAGCAGATGGCGCATGTGTGTGTATGTGTGTGTATGTGTGTGTATGTGTGTATGTGTGTGTATGTGTGTGGGTCATCCCTGACGTAGGAGACAATTGTTGTTCTGTTATTTCAGGATTGTGTCCTCTCTCTACACCCCCCTCCACCCCACCACCTCTGTTACACCCCCTCCACCCCCACCACCTCTGCTACACCCCCCCTCCATCACCACCACCTCTGTTACACTCCCTCCACCACCACCATCTCTGTTACACCCCCCTCCACCACCACCGTCTCTGTTACACCCCCCTCCACCACCACCACCTCTGTTACACCCCCCTCCACCACCACCACCTCTGTTACACCCCCCTCCACCACCACCACCTCTGTTACACCCCCCTCCACCACCACCACCTCTGTTACACCCCCCTCCACCACCACAACCTCTGATACACCCCCCTCCACCACCACCATCTCTGTTACACCCCCCTCCACCACCACCACCACTGTTACACCCCCCTCCACCACCACCATCTCTGTTACACCCCCCTCCACCACCACCACCACCTCTGTTACACCCCCCTCCACCACCACCACCTCTGTTACACCCCCCTCCACCACCACCATCTCTGATACACCCCCCTCCACCACCACCATCTCTGTTACACCCCCTCCACCACCACCACCTCTGTTACACCCC